>NC_088636.1:64652-226359 GCF_036013475.1 Columba livia | reverse complement strand
ACAATTTCAGGTTTTAAGCCCCAAAATTCTGTAATTTAGGAGGTTTAAAACCCCCAAATTTCAGGTTTTTCATCCCCCAAAACTCCATGTTTTTAAGCCCAAAATTCCACTTTTTAACCCCCAAATTCCAGGCTTTTAACCCCAAAATTCCACGTTTTAACCCCCAATATTCCACAATTTTGGGTATTTAACCCCCAAAATCCCAGTTTTTCACCCCAAATTCCTAGTTTTTAAACCCCAAAATTCCAGTTTTTAAACCCCCCAAATTCCATGTTTTTAACCCCAAAATCCAGTTTTTCAACCCCAAATTTCCACCATTTTTGGTATTTAACCCCCAAAATCCCAGTTTTTAACCCCAAAATCCCAGTTTTTAACCCAAAATTCCATGATTTTAACCCCCAATATTCAACAATTTTGGTATTTAACCCCAAAATCCAGTTTTTAACCCCAAAAATTCCAATTTTTGACCCAAAATCCCATTTTTTTAACCCCAAAATCCCATTTTTTAACCCCAAAATTCCATGTTTTTAACCCCAAAATTCCAGGTTTTAACCCCAAAATCCCATGTTTTAAACCCCCAAAATCCCTGTTTTTAACCCAAAAATCAACGTTTTTAACCCCAAAATTCCAGTTTTTTAACCCCAAAACTCAAAGTTTTTAACCCTAAAATTCCATCTTTTAACCCCCCAAAATTCTATGCTTTTAACCCCCAAAATCCCCATTTTTAACCCCAAAATCCCAGTTTAACCCCAAATTCCATGTTTTAACCCCAAAATCCCACTCTGTGAACCCCCAAATCCCAGTTTAACCCCAAATTCCATGTTTTAACCCAAAATCCCACTCTGTAAACCCCCAAATCCCAGTTTAACCCCAAATTCCATGTTTTAACCCCAAAATCCCAGTTGATAAACCCCCAAATCCCAGTTTAACCCCAAATTCCATGTTTTAACCCCAAAATCCCACTCTGTGAACCCCCAAATCCCAGTTTAACCCCAAATTCCATGTTTTAACCCCAAAATCCCAGTTTATAAACCCCCAAATCCCAGTTTAACCCCAAATTCCATGTTTTAACCCCAAAATCCCAATTGATAAACCCCCAAAATCCCAGTTTAACCCCAAATTCCATGTTTTAACCCAAAATCCCAGTTGATAAACCCCCAAAATCCATTTTTTTTCCCCAAAATTCCAGGTTTTTTAACCCCAAAAATTCCAGTTTTTTAAGCCCCAAAATGCCAGTTTTTAAACCCCCAAAATCCTGTTTTTAACCCCAAAAATCAACGTTTTTAATCCCAAAATTCCAGTTTTTTAACCCCAAAACTCAAAGTTTTTAACCCTAAAATTCCATCTTTTAACCCCCCAAAATTCTATGTTTTTAACCCCCAAAATCCCCGTTTTTAACCCCAAAATCCCAGTTTAACCCCAAAATCCATGTTTTAACCCTAAAATCCCAGTTGATAAACCCCAAAATCCCAGTTTTTAACCCCAAAATCCCAGTTTATAAACCCCCAAATCCCAGTTTAACCCCAAATTCCATGTTTTAACCCCAAAATCCCAGTTGATAAACCCCCAAATCCCAGTTTAACCCCAAATTCCATGTTTTAACCCCAAAATCCCACTCTGTGAACCCCCAAATCCCAGTTTAACCCCAAATTCCACGTTTTAACCCCAAAATCCCAGTTGATAAACCCCCAAATCCCAGTTTAACCCCAAATTCCATGTTTTAACCCCAAAATCCCAGTTGATAAACCCCAAAATCCCATTTTTTTTCCCCAAAATTCCAGGTTTTTTAACCCCAAAAATTCCAGTTTTTTAAGCCCCAAAATGCCAGTTTTTAAACCCCCAAAATCCCTGTTTTTAACCCCAAAAATCCCAGTTTTAAACCCCAAATTTCCAGGGTTTTAACCCCCGAATTTTAGTTTTTCAACCCCCAAAATCCCACTTTTTTCCCCCCCCAAACCCCCCAAATTCCCCATTTCCCCCCCAAAACTGCCCCAATTTAACCCCCCAACCCCCCAATCTCGCTCCCCCCCCCAAAAAACCCCAAAATCGGCCTTTTTGCCCCCAAATCTCACGTTGACGACGCCGACGCTCATCCCGCTGCCGCTCAGCTCCAGGTGGAACCGGTTCCAGTCACTCGTGCCTGAGTTGGGCAAATAAAAAAGGGGGAATTGTGGCCAAACCAGGGGGGGAAATGGGGAATTTGGGGGGTTTGGGGCTAAAATTGTGGAATATTGGGGTTAAAAACATGGAATTTTGGGGGATAAAACCATGGAATTTGGGGGTTTAAAACATGGGATTTTGGGGTTAAAAACTGGGATTTTGGGTATTAAAAACCTGGGATTTGGGGGTTAAAAACATGGAATTTTGGGGTTAAAAACATGGAATTTTGGGGGATAAAGCCATGGAATTTGGGGGGTTTAAAACATGGGATTTTGGGGTTAAAAACTGGGATTTTCGGGGATAAATACCAAAAATGATGGAATATTGGGGGTTAAAACATGGAATTTTGGGGTTAAAAACATAGAATTTTGGGGGTATAAAAAACATGGGATTTTGGGTTAAAAACTGGGATTTTGGGGCTAAAAACTGGGATTTTGGGGGTTAAAAACCAAAAATTGTGGAAATTTGGGGGTTAAAAAACTGGGATTTTGGGGTTAAAAACCCTGGGATTTTGGGGTTAGAAAACTGGAACAAAAAAGGGGGAATTGTGGCCAAACCAAGGGGGGAAATGGGGCAAAACGGGGCCAAAAAGGGCAATTTTGGGGGTGGATTTTGGGGGTTAAAGAGCCAGAATGGTGGAAATTTGGGGGTTAAAAAACTGGGAGTTTGGGGGTGAAAACTGGGAGTTTGGGGGTTAAAAATATGGAATTTTGTGGGGTTAAAAATTGGGATTTTGGGGTTAAAACCTGGGATTTTGGGGGTTAAAAACCTGGAATTTTGGGGTTAGAAACTGGGATTTTGGGGGTTTAAAACCTGGGAGTTTGGGGTTAAAACCTGGGATTTTGGGGTTAAAAACTGGGATTTTGGGGTTTAAAACATGGGATTTTGGGGTTAGAAACTGGGATTTTGGGGGTTAGAAACTGGGATTTTGGGGTTAAAAAAGTGGAATTTGGGGGGTTTAGAAACTGGAATTTTGGGGTTAAAAACATGGAATTTTGGGGGTTTAAAACATGGGATTTTGGGGTTAAAAACATGGAATTTTGGGGTTAAAAACATGGAATTTTGGGGGTTAAAAGCTGGGATTTTGGGGGTTAAAACCACAGAATTTTGGGGTTAAAAATGTGGAATTTTGGGGGTTAAAAACCAAAAATGGTGGAAATTTGGGGGTTAAAACCCCTGGAATTTTGGGGTTAAAAACTGGAACAAAAAAGGGGAATTGTGGCCAAACCAAGGGGGGAAATGGGGCAAAACGGGGCCAATAAGGGCAATTTTGGGGGTGGATTTTGGGGTGAAAAACCTTCGATGCCGTAAATCTTGTCCTGGAGCTCGTGGAACAGCCCCCGGAGGCGCTCGAATCCGTCCAGCACCCGCACGAATCCGGCGCCCGAGGCGAATTGGCTCAAGTAGCCGCGCGGTGTCCGGGCTGTTGAAGTTGTGGCCGATCTGGGGAAATTTGGGTGGGAAAAGGGGGTTTTGGGGCATTGGTGAAATCCCAGTTTCAGCCCAATTTCACCCAAAATTCGCCCCAAAATTCACCCAGATTTTGTCCAAAATTCGCCCAAAATTCGCCCAAAATTCACCCAAAATTCATCCAAATTTCACCCTAATTTCACCCAAATTTCACCCAAAATTCACCCAAAATTCAGCCCAAAATTCACTCAGATTTTATCCGAAATTCACCCAAAATTCACCCAAAATTCACCACAAATTCACCCAAAATTCATCACAAATCCACCCAAAATTCACCCAAAATTCACCCCAAAATTCATCCAAATTTCACCCTAATTTCACGCAAATTTCACCCAAAATTCACCCAAAATTCACCCAAAATTCAGCCCAAAATTCACTCAGATTTTGTCCGAAATTCACCCAAAATTCACCCAAAATTCACCACAAATTCACCACAAATTCATCACAAATCCACCCAAATTTCACCCAAAATTCACCCCAAAATTCACCACAAAATTCACCCAGATTTTGTCCAAAATTCACCACAAATTCACCACAAATTCACCACAAATATCATCACAAATTCACCCAAATTTCACCCTAATTTATCCCAAAATTCACCCAGATTTTGTCCAAAATTCACCCAAAATTCACCACAAATTCACCCAAAATTCACCCCAAATTTCACCCAAATTCACCCCAAAATTCACCCAGATTTTGTCCAAAATTCACCCAAAATTCACCACAAATCCACCCAAAATTCACCCCAAAATTCACCCCAAAATTCACCCCAAAATTCACCCAGATTTTGTCCCAATTTTTTCCCAATTTTGTCCCAATTTTGCCCCAATTTCACCCAAAATCCACCCAAAATCCACTCAAAATCCACCCCAAAATTCACCCAGATTTTGTCCAAGATTCGCCCCAAATTTCGTCCCAAATTCACCCAGATTTCACTCAAATTTTCAAATTTCACCCAAGTTTGCCCAAATTTCACTCAAAATTCATCCGGATTTCACCCAGATTTTGTCCAAATTACATCCAAAATTCACCCAAGTTTTGCCCAAATTTCACTGAAATTTCACCCAGATTTCACCCAAATTTTGCCCAAAACTCAACCATAATTCACCCAGATTTTGCCCAAATTTCATCCAAATTTCAATTAGATTTTGCCCACAATTCACCCAAATTTCACCCAGATTTTGTCCAAATATCACCCAGATTTCACACAAATTTCATCCAAAATTCACGCAGATTTCACTCAAATTCCACCCAGATTTCACCCAAATTCCACCAAGATTTCACTCAATATTCACCCAAATTTCACCCAAAATTCACCCAGATTTCACCCAGATTTCATCCAAATTTCACCCAAATTTCACCCAAATTTTGGCCCAATTTCGACCAAATTTCACCCAAATTTTGCCCAAATTTCACCCAAATTTCACCCAAATTTCACCCAGATTTCACCCAGATTTCACCCAGATTTTGGCCCAATTTTGACCAAATTTCACCCAAATTTCACCCAAATTTTGCCCAAATTTTGCCCAAATTTCACCCAGATTTCATCCAAATTTCACCCAAATTTCACCCAAATTTTGGCCCAATTTCGACCAAATTTCACCCAAATTTTGCCCAAATTTCACCCAAATTTCACCCAAATTTCGCCCATATTTCACCCAGATTTGATCCAAATTTCACCCAAATTTCGGCCCAATTTTGGCCCAATTTCGACCAAATTTCGACCAAATTTTGCCCAAAATTCGCCCAAATTTTGCCCCAATTTCGGCCCAATTTCGACCAAATTTCGCCCAAATTTCACCCAAATTTCACCCAGATTTCACCCAGATTTCACCCAAATTTCGGCCCAATTTCGACCAAATTTCACCCAAATTTCAACCAAATTTTGCCCAAATTTTGCCCAAATTTCACCCAGATTTCATCCAAATTTCACCCAAATTTCACCCAAATTTTGGCCCAATTTCACCCAAATTTCACCCAAATTTCGCCCAAATTTCACCCAGATTTCATCAAAATTTCACCCAAATTTCGGCCCAATTTTGGCCCAATTTCGACCAAATTTCGACCAAATTTCAACCAAATTTTGCCCAAATTTTGCCCAAATTTCACCCAGATTTCATCCAAATTTCACCCAAATTTCACCCAAATTTTGGCCCAATTTCACCCAAATTTCGCCCAAATTTCGCCCAAATTTCACCCAGATTTCATCCAAATTTCACCCAAATTTCGGCCCAATTTTGGCCCAATTTCGACCAAATTTCGACCAAATTTCACCCAAATTTCACCCAAATTTCACCCAAATTTCGCCCAAATTTCGCCCAGATTTCACCCAGATTTCATCCAAATTTCACCCAAATTTCGGCCCAATTTTGGCCCAATTTAAACCAAATTTCGACCAAATTTCGACCAAATTTCACCCAAATTTCACCCAAATTTTGCCCCAATTTCGCCCCAATTTCGCCCAAATTTCACCCAATTTTCACCCAAATTTCGCCCAAATTCCGCCCCCACTCAGAGCCCCGGGCGCTGATTGGCTGACCCCGATGACGTAGCGGATGACGTCACGCTCCTCGGCGTCGCGCACGCCGCCCGTGTCGCTGTCGGTGGCGTCGCCGTCCGTGACGATGATGAGGACGCGTCGGGCGCCGGGACGCGAACCCGCGGCCTCCGAGAACGTCTGGTGCCTGCCAATGGGGCACTTATGGGGCAGGCTATGGGGCAGGCTATGGGGCAGGGCCTGGGGTCGCTATGGGTGAGATATGGGGTGGTTATGGGTCAATATGGGGCAGTTATAGGGGGGTTATTGGGCAATCATGGGTCAACGTCAACCAACTCAACGCCATCGATTTGGGCACAAAAAACGGCCAAAAACTATGGGATTTGGGGCACTTATGGGGCAGGCTATGGGGCAGGGTGTGGGGCAGGGCCTGGGGTCGCTATGGGTGAGATATGGGGCGGTTATGGGTCAATATGGGGCAGTTAAAGGGTGGTTATTGGGCAATCATGGGTCAACGTCAACCAACTCAACGCCATCGATTTGGGCACAAAAAACGGCCAAAAACTATGGGATTTTGGGCACTTATGGGGCAGGCTATGGGGCAGGCTATGGGGCAGGGTCTGGGGTCGCTATGGGTGAGATATGGGGTGGTTATGGGTCAATATGGGGCAGTTATAGGGTGGTTATTGGGCGATTACGGATCAACGTCAACCAACTCAACGTCATCAATTTCGGCACGAAAAGGGGGAAAAATGGCCTAAAACTATGGGATTTGGGGCACTTATGGGGCAGGCTATGGGGCAGGGGGTGGGGCAAGGCCTGGGGTCGCTATGGGTGAGATATGGGGTGGTTATGGGTCAATATGGGGCAGTTATAGGGTGGTTATTGGGTGATTACGGATCAACGTCAACCAACTCAACATCATCAATTTGGGCACGAAAAGGGGGAAAAATGGCCTAAAACTATGGGATTTGGGGCACTTATGGGGCAGGCTATGGGGCAGGGGGTGGGGCAAGGCCTGGGGTCGCTATGGGTGAGATATGGGGTGGTTATGGGTCAATATGGGGTGGTTATGGGTCAATATGGGGCAGTTATAGGGTGGTTATTGGGCAATCGTGGGTCAACGTCAACCAACTCAACCTCATCAATTTGGGCACGAAAAGGGGGAAAAATGGCCTAAAACTATGGGATTTGGGGCACTTATGGGGCAGGCTATGGGGCAGGGGGTGGGGCAGGGCCTGGGGTCGCTATGGGTGAGATATGGGGCGGTTATGGGTCAATATGGGGCAGTTATAGGGTGGTTATTGGGTGATTACGGATCAACGTCAACCAACTCAACCTCATCAATTTGAACACAAATAGGCCAATAAATGGCTGAAAAACACTGGATTTTGGGTACTTATGGGGCAGGGTATGGGGCAGGCTATGGGGCAGGGCCTGGGGTCACTATGGGTGAGATATGGGGTGGTTATGGGTCAATATGGGGCAGTTCTAGGGGGGTTATTGGGCAATCATGGGTCAACGTCAACCAACTCAACCTCATCAATTTGGGCACGAAAAGGTGGAAAAATGGCCTAAAACTATGGGATTTGGGGCACTTATGGGGCAGGCTATGGGGCAGGGCGTGGGGCAGGGCCTGGGGTCGCTATGGGTGAGATATGGGGTGGTTATGGGTCAATATGGGGTGGTTATGGGTCAATATGGGGCAGTTATAGGGGGGTTATTGGGCAATCATGGGTCAACGTCAACCAACTCAACCTCATCAATTTGGGCACGAAAAGGGGGAAAAATGGCCTAAAACTATGGGATTTGGGGCACTTATGGGGCAGGCTATGGGGCAGGGGGTGGGGCAAGGCCTGGGGTCGCTATGGGTGAGATATGGGGCGGTTATGGGTCAATATGGGGCAGTTATAGGGTGGTTATTGGGCAATCATGGGTCAACACCAACCGACTCAACCTCATCGATTTGGGCACAAAGAGGCCAAGAAATGGCTGAAAAACACTGGATTTTGGGCACTTATGGGGCAGGCTATGGGGCAGGCTATGGGGCAGGGCCTGGGGTCGCTATGGGTGAGATATGGGGTGGTTATGGGTCAATATGGGGCAGTTATAGGGGGGTTATTGGGCAATCATGGGTCAACGTCAACCAACTCAACGCCATCGATTTGGGCACAAAAAACGGCCAAAAACTATGGGATTTGGGGCACTTATGGGGCAGGCTATGGGGCAGGGGGTGGGGCAGGGCCTGGGGTCGCTATGGGTGAGATATGGGGCGGTTATGGGTCAATATGGGGCAGTTATAGGTTGGTTATTGGGTGATTACGGATCAACGTCAACCAACTCAACCTCATCAATTTGAACACAAATAGGCCAATAAATGGCTGAAAAACACTGGATTTTGGGTACTTATGGGGCAGGGTATGGGGCAGGCTATGGGGCAGGGCCTGGGGTCACTATGGGTGAGATATGGGGCGGTTATGGGTCAATATGGGGAAGTTATAGGGTGGTTATTGGGCAATCGTGGGTCAACGTCAACCAACTCAACGCCATCGATTTGGGCACAAAAAATGGCCAAAAACTATGGGATTTTGGGCACTTATGGGGCAGGCTATGGGGCAGGGCGTGGGGCAGGGCCTGGGGTCGCTATGGGTGAGATATGGGGTGGTTATGGGTCAATATGGGGCAGTTATAGGGTGGTTATTGGGCAATCATGGGTCAACGTCAACCAACTCAACGTCATCAATTTGGGCATGAAAAGGGGGAAAAATGGCCAAAAACTATGGGATTTGGGGCACTTATGGGGCAGGTTATGGGGCAGAGGGGTGGGGCAGGGCCTGGGGTCGCTATGGGTGAGATATGGGGTGGTTATGGGTCAATATGGGGTGGTTATGGGTCAATATGGGGCAGTTATAGGGTGGTTATTGGGCAATCGTGGGTCAACGTCAACCAACTCAACGCCATCAATTTGGGCACAAAAAACGGCCAAAAACTATGGGATTTGGGGCACTTATGGGGCAGGCTATGGGGCAGGGGGTGGGGCAAGGCCTGGGGTCGCTATGGGTGAGATATGGGGCGGTTATGGGTCAATATGGGGCAGTTATGGGGTGGTTATTGAGCAATCATGGGTCAACGTCAACCAACTCAACCTCATCAATTTGGGCACGAAAAGGGGGAAAAATGGCCTAAAACTATGGGATTTGGGGCACTTATGGGGCAGGCTATGGGGCAGGGGGTGGGGCAGGGCCTGGGGTCGCTATGGGTGAGATATGGGGCGGTTATGGGTCAATATGGGGTGGTTATGGGTCAATATGGGGCAGTTATAGGGTGGTTATTGGGCAATCATGGGTCAACGTCAACCAACTCAACCTCTTCAATTTGGGCACAAAGAGGCCAAGAAATGGCTGAAAACCACTAGATTTTGGGCACTTATGGGGCAGGCTATGGGGCAGGCTATGGGGCAGGGCCTGGGGTCGCTATGGGTGAGATATGGGGTGGTTATGGGTCAATATGGGGCAGTTATAGGGTGGTTATTGGGCAATCATGGGTCAACGTCAACCAACTCAACCTCATCATTTGGGCACAAAGAGGCCAAGAAATGGCTGAAAAACCCCAGATTTTGGGTACTTATGGGGCAGGTTATGGGGCAGGGGGGTGGGGCAGGTTATAGGGGATGCTCTGAGGTCTCCATGGGGTGGTTATGGGTCAATATGGGTCAATTATAGGTCAGTATCAACCACCTCAACCTCATCGATTTGGGCCCCAAGAGGCCAAAAAATGGCCGAAAAACGCCAGATTTGGGGCACTTATGGGGCAGGTTATGGGGCAGGTTATGGGGCAGGGTCAGGGGTCCCTATAGGGTGCTTATGGGGTATCTATGGGTCTCACACGACGTATTTGATGGCTGTAAATGTGTCCGTCAGGCCCCCCAGCTGCATCAGCCCCTTAAGTAGGTCCCGGGGGCGGGGCCAAGCGGCGTAATCGGCCAATGAGAAACAGGGTTGGATGTCGCTGGAGAACTGGACGGCGGCGAACTGGGACATATGGATTCTATAGGGTCTATAAGGCCTATAGGGGCCCTGGAGCCCTTTCCCCACACCCTCCTGGGTCCTCCTCCCGAACTCCTGGGTCCCTCCCGAACTCCTGGGTCCCTCCCGAACTCCTGGGTCCCCTCCTGAACTCCTGGGTCCCCTCCCGAACTCCTGGGTCCCTCCCGAACTCCTGGGTCCCTCCCGAACTCCTGGGTCCCCTCCCGAACTCCTGGGTCCCTCCCAATCTTCTATAACCCCATTATAGCCCTTCCCCACACCCCATAGCTCCTCCCCAACCCCATATAATCCATTATAGCCCAGTTCATCCCAGTCCATCCCAGTATAACCCAGTGTCTCCCAGTCCCTCCCAGTATAACCCAGTGTCTCCCAGTCCCTCCCAGTTCCCCCCAGTTCCTCCCAGTATATCCCAGTCCCTCCCAGTTACCTCCCAGTATAACCCAGTGGCTCCAACTTCCCTCCCAGTATCTCCCAGTGCCTCCCAGTCCCTCCCAGTTCCCTCCCATTCCATCCCAGTATAGCCCAGTATAACCCAGTTACTCCCAGTTCCTCCCAGTCCCTCCCAGTTCATCTCATATCTCCCAGTGTCTCCCAGTTCCCTCACAGGATCTCCCAGTATAACCCGGTTCCCTCCCAGTCCCTCCCAGTATCTCCCAGTCCCTCCCAGTATAACCCAGTGGCTCCAACTCCCCTCCCAGTCCCCCCCAGTCCCTTCCAGTATAACCCAGTTCATCCCAGTCCATCCCAGTCCCCCATAATCCCCTCCCAGTTCACTCCCAGTCCCCTCCCAGTCAATCCCAGTTCACTCCCAGTCCCTCCCAGTATAACCCAGTGGCTCCAACTCCCCTCCCAGTGCCCCCCAGTATAACCCAGTTCATCCCAGTCCATCCCAGTCCCCCACAATCCCCTCCCGGTCCCTCCCAGTCCCTCCCAGTTCACTCCCAGTCCCCTCCCAGTCAATCCCAGTTCACTCCCAGTCCCTCCCAGTATAACCCAGTCCCCCCAGTACCCGGATGCTGCTGTTCTCCAGTTTCTCCATCACGTCCACCATGAAGTCCCGGATGGCCCCGAACTGGGCGGGGCTCATGCTGGACGAGCCGTCGAATAGGAACACGAGATCCACCAGCCCCCGCTGGCAGCCTATCAGGAGCGAGGGGTGGGGCCAATGAAGGGGCGGGGCCAACCCGGCGGCCAATGGCGTTGGCCAACGGTTGGGTGGTCAACTAGGGAGGGCGTCATGGCCGCCGTAGTCATGTGACCATCCCAGTCCCTCCCAGTTCATCCCAGCCTATCAGAGACAAGGGGTGTGGCCAATGAAGGGGCGGGGCCAACCCAGCAGCCAATGGCGTTGGCCAATGGTTGGGTGGTCAACTGGGAGAGTATCATGGCCGCCGTAGTCATGTGACCATCCAAGTCCCTCCCAGTCCCTCCCAGTTCATCCCAGCCTATCAGAGACAAGGGGTGTGGCCAATTAAGGGGCGGGGCCAACCCAGCGGCCAATGGCGTTGGCCAACGGTTGGGTGGTCAACTGAGGAGGGCGTCATGGCCGCCGTGGTCATGTGACCATCCCAGTCCCTCCCAATTTATCCAGTCCCTCCCAGCCTATCAGAGACAGGGGGCAGGGCCAATCAGGGGGTGGGGCCAACCCAGCAACCAATGGCATTGGCCAACAGTTGGGTGGTCAACTGGGGAAGGTGTCATGGCCGCCATGGTCACGTGACCATCCAGGAACTGGGAGGGACTGGGAGGGACTGAGGGGCGTGTCCTACCCTGGTATCCGGGTTGGAGGCTCCTGATTGGCCGCAGCTCTTGTCCAATCAGGACGCAGATCCCACTGGTCTGGACATTCCGGTCGCAAGGACGGGACCAACCGGGACCGCAGGCCTGGGGGCGGGGCCAGCGTGGGGCGTGGCCAGCGTGGGGCGGGGCCAAGGGGTCCTCCCGGACTCCTGGGTCCCCTCCCAGTATAACCCGAACGCCTGGGTCCCCTCCCCGAATGCCTGGGTCCCCCCCTGAACAAGGGAGTTGGGTCAATGGGGCGGGGGGAACTGGGAGGGACTGGGGGCGTGGTCAGGGGGTGTGGCCAATGGGGGGGCGTGGCTTACGATGACGTCACGGCCCCAGTGGGTCAGCGCCATCCCCAGGTTGGTGCGGGTGACATTGGCTGTGGGGGGAGGGGTCACGGGTCACGTGACCAGCCCAGTGACCCCCAGTATAAACCAGTTCCCTCCCAGTTCCTCCCAGTATATCCCAGTATACCCCACTATAACCAGTATAGCCCAGTATAATCCGGTACAACCCCGTATGACCCAGTATAACCCAGTATACCCCAGTACAACCCAGTACACCCCAGTACAACCCAGTACAACCCAGTACAACCCAGTACAACCCAGTACAACCCAGTATGACCCAATATACCCCAGTACAACCCAGTATCTCCCAGTTCATCCCAGTCTAACCCAGTATCTCCCCGTATAACCCAGTCTAACCAGTCCCTCCCAGTATAACCAGTACAACCCAGTACAGCCCAGTCTCCCCAGTATAACCAGTCTAACCCAGTACAACCCAGTACATCCCAGTATACCCAGTATGACCAGTCTCCCCAGTATGTCCCAGTATAACCAGTATGACTGATATGCCCCAGTATGACCAGTATGTCCCAGTATGACCCAGTATGACCCAGTATGTCCCAGTATGACCAGTACGACCCAGTACATCCCAGTATAACCAGTATGACCAGTCTCCCCAGTATGTCCCAGTAAAACCAGTATGACTGATATGTCCCAGTATGACCAGTATGTCCCAGTATGACCCAGTATGACCCAGTATGACCAGTACGTCCCAGTATGACCAGTACGTCCCAGTATGACCAGTATGACCCAGTATGACCCAGTATGACCCAGTATGACCAGTCTCCCCAGTATGTCCCAGTATAACCAGTATGACTGATATGTCCCAGTATGACCAGTATGTCCCAGTATGACCCAGTATGTCCCAGTATGACCCAGTATGTCCCAGTATGACCCAGTATGACCCAGTATGACCCAGTATGACCCAGTATGTTCCAGTATACCCAGTATGACCAGTATGACCGATATGTCCCAGTATGACCAGTATGTCCCAGTATGACCCAGTATGTTCCAGTATGACCAGTACGACCAGTATGTCCCAGTATGACCAGTATGTCCCAGTATGACCCAGTACGACCAGTATGTCCCAGTATGACCAGTATGTCCCAGTATGACCCAGTACGTCCCAGTATGACCAGTATGACCCAGTATGACCCAGTATGACCCAGTACGACCCAGTATGACCCAGTATGACCCAGTACGTCCCAGTATGACCCAGTACGTCCCAGTACGTCCCAGTATGACCCAGTACGTCCCAGTATGACCCAGTATGACCCACCGTCCAGCTCCACCTCCCGACAGTCTCCGTGTTCCACGTGGCACGAGAACAATCGACCCCCCGGCCCCACGGGGGCCCCGACCAGCAGCCTGGGGGAGGGGCAGGGACCCAGGCGTCCGGGAGGGGACCCAGGCGTCCGGGACCCAGAACCCAATGGGGACCCAGAACCCAATGGGGACCCACAGCCCAATGGGGACCCAGGAGTTCGGGGCCCATAACCCAAACCAGACCTATAACCCAAAGGGGACCCACATCCCCAAGTGGACCCAGGCGTCCGGGACCCATAACCCCAAGGGGACCCACAACCCAATGGGGACCCAGGCATCCGGGACCCATAACCCAAAGGGGACCCAGGCGTCCGGGACCCATAACCCAAAGGGGACCCATAACCCCAAGGGGACCCAGGCGTCCGGGACCCATAACCCAAACGGGACCCATAACCCCAAGGGGACTCATAACCCAAAGGGGACCCAGGCATCCGGGACCCATAACCCAAAGGGGACCCAGGCGTCCGGGACCCATAACCCAAAGGGGACCCAGGCGTCCGGGACCCATAACCCAAAGGGGACCCATAACCCAAAGGGGACCCAGGCGTCCGGGACCCACAACCCAAAGGGGATCCATAACCCCAAGGGGACCCACAACCCAAGTGGGACCCATAACCCAAAGGGGACCCACAACCCAATGGGGACCCAGGCGTCCGGGACCCATAACCCAAAGGGGACCCAGGCGTCCGGGACCCATAACCCAAAGGGGACCCATAACCCCAAGGGGACCCACAACCCAAGTGGGACCCAGGCGTCCGGGACTCATAACCCAAAGGGGATCCATAACCCCAAGTGGGACCCACAACCCAATGGGGACCCAGGCGTCTGGGAGGGGACCCAGGCGTCCGGGCCCCATAACCCCCAGGGGACCCAGGCGTCCGGGCCCCCCCCCGTCGCACCGGTCGTCCTGGAGCCGCAGCACTTGGTGCCCGAAGCTGCTGCTGCCGCTGTGGGTCAGGACCCGATATGGGGCCGGGTGGATGTTGAACGCCCCGCTATGGGGCAGCGCTATGGGGCACAGAGGTCATGGGGGTGAACCCAGGCGTCCGGGAGGACCCAGGAGTGCCCCAATGGACCCAGCAGTGCGGGAGGGGGGACCCAGGAGTGCCCCAATGGACCCGGGAGTGCGGGAGGAGGGACCCAGGAGTGCCCCAATGTATCCAGGAGTGTGGGAGGGGGGACCCAGGAGTGCGGGAGGGGGGACCCAGGAGTGCCCCGATGGACGCGGGAGTGCGGGAGGAGGGACCCAGGAGTGCCCCAATGTATCCAGGAGTGTGGGAGGAGGGACCCAGGAGTGCGGGAGGAGGGACCCAGGAGTGCAGGAGGAGGGACCCAGGAGTGCAGGAGGAGGGACCCAGGAGTGCAGGAGGAGGGACCCAGGAGAGCCCCAATGGACCCAGGAGTGCGGGAGGGGGGACCCAGGAGTGCGGGAGGGGGGACCCAGGAGAGCCGCAATGGACCCGGGAGTGTGGGAGGAGGGACCCAGGAGTGCCCCAATGTACCCAGGAGTGTGGGGGGGGGACCCAGGAGTGCGGGAGGGGGGACCCAGGAGTGCCCCAATGGACCCGGGAGTGCGGGAGGGGGGACCCAGGAGTGCCCCAATGGACTCAGGAGTGTGGGAGGGGGGACCCAGGAGTGCCCCAATGGACCCAGGAGTGCGGGAGGAGGGACCCAGGAGTGCCCCAATGTACCCAGGAGTGTGGGAGGGGGGACCCAGGAGTGCCCCAATGGACCCAGGAGTGCGGGAGGGGGGACCCAGGAGTGCGGGAGGGGGGACCCAGGAGTGCCCCAATGGACCCAGGAGTGCGGGAGGAGGGACCCAGGAGAGCCCCAATGGACCCAGGAGTGTGGGAGGAGGGACCCAGGAGTGCCCCAATGGACCCAGGAGTGCGGGTTGGGGCGGGGGCGGGGAAGGAACTCCATCACTCAAAGGGGACCCAGGAGTGCGGGTGATAACCTCGCCTCTCCCACTTCCTTCCCTATATCGTGGGAAAGGGGACCCAGGCGTCCGGGAGGGACCCAGGAGTGCGGGAGAGGGGACCCAGGAGTTCAGGGGGGTTCCGGGAGTTCGGGGGGGGGACCCAGGAGTTGGGGAGGGGGACCCAGGAGTGCCCCAATGGACCTAGGAGTTCCGGGAGGGACCCAGGAGTTCGGGAGGGGGACCCAGGAGTGCCCCAATAGACCTAGGAGTTCAGGGGGGACCCAGGAGTTCGGGAGGGGGACCCAGGAGTGCCCCAATGGACCTAGGAGTTCAGGGGGGACCCAAGAGTTGGGGAGGGGGACCCAGGAGTGCCCCAATGGACCTAGGAGTTCAGGGGGGACCCAGGAGTTCGGGAGGGGGACCCAGGAGTGCCCCAATGGACCTAGGAGTTCAGGGGGGACCCAGGAGTTCGGGAGGGGGACCCAGGAGTTCCGGGAGGGACCCAGGAGTGCGGGAGAGGGACCCAGGAGTGCGGGAGAGGGACCCAGGAGTGCCCCAATGGACCCAGGAGTTCGGGGAAGGACCCAAGAGTACCCCAATGGACCCAGGAGTTCAGGAGGGACCCAGGAGTGCCCCAATGGACCTAGGAGTTCCGGGAGGGACCCAGGAGTGCGGGAGCGGGACCCAGGAGTTCCGGGAGGGACCCAGGAGTGCCCCAATGGACCCAGGAGTTTGTGGGGGACCCAGGAGTTCGGGGAAGGACCCAAGAGTACCCCAATGGACCCAGGAGTTCAGAAGGGGACCCAGGTGTCCAGGAAGGGACCCAGGCGTCCCCCGTACCCGCCATGAGGGCCGCGATGACACCGATGACACCGACGCCACCCGAGGCCGACATCTTGTCACCCCAAAACTCCCCTCCCCCGCTTCCTTCCTCCTCCCGCCACCCGCCGGGGACCCAGGCGTCCGGGAGGGACCCAGGCGTTCGGGCCACGCCCAGTGCCCCGGGGATGGTGGTTGGGGCGGAAACTGGGGCGTTAATTAGGTGGAGATGCCCTTAATTAGGTGGAGATGGCGTTAATGAGGCGCAGATGCCGTTAATTAGGTGGAGACGCCGTTAATTAGGTAGAGAAAGGGTTAATGAGGAAGAGATCCCATTAATGAGGTAGAGAGGTCATTAACAAGGTAGAGAGACCATTAATTAGGTAGAGACACTGTTAATGAGATAGAGCTGCCATTAACGAGGTAGAGAGACCATTAATTAGGTAGAGACACCATTAATTAGGCAGAGATGCTGTTAATGAGGTAGGGACGCCATTAACGAGGTAGAGGTGCCGTTAATTAGGCACAGAGACCGTTAATTAGGCACAGAGGCCATTAATTAGGTAGAGACACTGTTGATGAGGTAGAGAGATCATTAATTAGGTAGAGAGGTCATTAACGAGGTAGAGACGCCGTTAATTAGGTAGAGACGCCGTTAATTAGGTAGAGACGCCGTTAATGAGGAAGAGGAGACACCCAAAAGGGGACCCGGACTCCTGGGTCCCCTCTCCCGATCTCCTGGGTCCCCTTTCCCGATCTCCTGTGTTGACCCCCCCGAACTCCTGGGTCCCCTCCCCGAACTCCTGGGTCCCCTCCGGAACGCCTGGGTCCCTGCCAGTCTCCTGGGTCCCCTCCCCGAACTCCTGGGTCCCTCCCGAACTCCTGGGTCCCACCCCCGGCCGCCTGGGTCCCCTCTTGGCAGTGGGGGGAGGGGCACATTTGTGCAAAGCTCAGCAGTTCAATGGGGGGAAGGGTTGAGGCTCCCGGACGCCTGGGTCCCCTCTCGGATGCCTGGGTCCACTCCGGTCACTTGGGGGGCACCCAAGCGGCACGGGGGGGGTGGGGTCAGGCCCGAACGCCTAGGTCCCCTATAACCTGAACGCCTGAGTCCCTCCCCCGGACTCCTGGGTCCCTCCCTGAACTCCTGGGTCCCCTCTCGAACTCCTGGGTCCCCTCTCGAACTCCTGGGTCCCCTCTCGAACTCCTGGGTCCCCTCCCGAACTCCTGGGTCCCCCCGGACACCTGGGTCCCTCCTGAACTCGTGGATCCCTCCCGGACGCCTGGGTCCCCTCCTGGACGCCTGGGTCCCCCCTGAACTCCTGGGTCCCCTCCCGAACTCCTGGGTCCCCTCCCGAACTCCTGGGTCCCCTCCCGAACTCCTGGGTCCCCTCTCGAACTCCTGGGTCCCCTCCCGAACTCCTGGGTCCCCCCGGACACCTGGGTCCCCTCCCGAACTCCTGGGTCCCCTCCCGAACTCCTGGGTCCCCTCCCGAACTCCTGGGTCCCCCCCGAACTCCTGGGTCCCCTCCCGAACTCCTGGGTCCCTCCTGAACTCCTGGATCCCCCCCGGACGCCTGGGTCCCCTCCCGAACTCCTGTGTCCCTCCTGAACGCCTGGATTCCCCCCCAGACGCCTGGGTCCCCCCCGAACTCCTGGGTCCCCCCCGAACTCCTGGGTCCCCCCCCGAACTCCTGAGTCCCTCCTGAACTCCTGGATCCCCCCCGGACGCCTGGGTCCCTCCTGAACTCCTGAGTCCCAGACGCCTGGGTCCCTCCCGGACGCCTGGGTCCCCCCGGACGCCTGGGTCCCCGCGATGGAGCCACCGACGCCCGTGTCCCCCTGGGACCTGGGGGTGATCGTCGGGTACCTCGTCCTCGTTCTCGCCGTGGGGCTCTGGGTAAGGGGTCGCGCCCCCCAAGTGACCTTTGACCTCTGAGCCTTGACCCCCCACCCCCTCCCTGACTCCCCTGACCCATAACTGGGAGCACTGGGAGGACTGGGGACCCCATACTGGGAGCTCTGGTGTCCTTTACTGGGGTCGCTGGATCCCATACTGGGAGCACTGGGAGCCCTGGTTTCCTCTATACTGGGAGCCCTGGATCTCATACTGGGAGCACTGGGAGCCCTGGTTTCATCTGCACTGGGAGCACTGGATATCATACTGGGAGCACTGGGAGCCCTGGTTTTCTCTATACTGGGAGCACTGGATCCCATACTGGGAGCACTGGGAGCCCTGTTTTTCTCTATACTGGGAGCACGGGATCCCATACTGGGAGCACTGGGAACTCTGGTTTCCTCTACACTGGGAGCCCTGGATCCCATACTGGGAGCACTGGAAGTCCTGGTTTCCTCTATACTGGGAGCACTGGATCCCATACTGGGAGCACTGGGAGCCCTGTTTTTCTCTATACTGGGAGCACGGGATCCCATACTGGGAGCACTGGAACCCCTGGTTTCCTCTATACTGGGAGCACTGGATCCCATACTGGGAGCACTGGGAGCCCTGGTTTCCTCTATACTGGGAGCCCTGCACCCCTTACTGGAAGCACTGGGAACTCTGGTTTCCTCTATACTGGGAGCCCTGGATCCCATACTGGGAGCACTGGGAGCCCTGGTTTCCTCTATACTGGGAGCCCTGGTTTCCTCTATACTGGGAGCACTGGATCCCATACTGGTGTCACTGGTGTCCCTTACTGGGAACCCTGGTGTTCTCTATACTGGGAGCACTGGGAGCCCTGGTTTCCTCTATACTGGGAGCACTGGTTTTCTCTATACTGGGAGCCCTTGTGTCCCATACTGGGAGCCCTGGATCCCATACTGGGAGCACTGGTGTTCTCTATACTGGTGTCACTGGTGTCCCCAGTCCCTGCGCCGCGGTCGCCGCGACACCATCAGCGGGTATTTCCTGGCGGGGCGGAGCATGAGCTGGGGACCCGTGAGTGACATTGGGGACAATGGGGGGAATGGGGACAATGGGGGTGATGGGGACATCGGGGGCAATGGGGGTGATGGGGACATTGGGGACAATGAGGACATTGGGGGCAATGGGGACAATGGGGGCAATGGGGACAGTGGGGGTAATGGGTCAATGGGGGCATTTGGGACAATGGGGACATTGGGGGCAATGGGGGGAATGGGGACACTGGGGACATTGGGGCAATGGGGGCAATGGGGACACTGGGGGCAATGGGACAATGGGGGCATTGGGGATGATGGAGACAATGGGGACACTGGGGACATTGGGGACAGTGGGGGTAATGGGGTCAATGGGGACAATGGGGGCATTTGGGACATTGGGGACAATGGGAGTGATGGAGGCAATGGGGACATTGGGGACATTGGGGACATTGGGGGCAATGGGGGGAATGGGGACAATGGGGGCATTGGGGGCAATGGTGACATTGGGGGCAATGAGGACACTGGGGACATTGGGGACAATGGGGTCAATGGGGACAATGGGAGCGATGGGGACATTGGGGACAATGGGAGCAATGGGGACACTGGGGACATTGGGGACATTGGGGACAATGGGAGCAATGGGGGCAATGGGGACTTTTGGGGACATTGGGGGCAATGGGGACTTTTGGGGACATTGGGGCAATGGGGGCAATGGGGACGATGGGGACATTGGGGATATGGGGACATGGGGGTACAGGGAGGGGGGTCATATGTGTCCCCATTGTCCCCAATGTCCCCATTGTCCCCAATGTCCCCAATGTCACCATTGCCCCCAATGCCCCCATTGTCCCCATTGTCCCCAATGTCCCCATTGTCCCCATTGTCCCCAGGTGGGGGCGTCGCTGTTCGCCAGTAACGTGGGCTCCGGTCACTTTGTGGGGCTGGCGGGGACGGGGGCGGCCGGAGGAATCGCCGTGGGGGGGTTCGAGTGGAGCGTGAGTGGCACCCATAGACCCCCATAGACCCCCATAGACCCCCATAGACCCCCATAGACCCCCATAGACCCCCATAGACACCCATAGAACCCTATAGAGCCCTATAGACACCCGTAGACACCCATAGACACTCATAGAGCCCTATAGAGCCCCATAGACACCCGTAGACCCCCATAGACACCCATAGATACCCATAGAACCCTATAGAGCCCCATAGACACCCGTAGACCCCCATAGACACTCATAGAGCCCTATAGAGCCCCATAGACACCCGTAGACCCCCATAGACACCATTGAACCCTATAGAGCCCCATAGACACCCATAGACACCCGTAGACCCCCACAGACACTCATAGAACCCTATAGAGCCCCATAGACACCCGTAGACCCCCATAGACACTCATAGAGCCCTATAGAGCCCCGTAGACCCCCATAGACACCCGTAGACCCCCATAGACACCCATAGAGCCCCATAGACACCCATAGAACCCTATAGAGCCCCATAGACACCCGTAGACCCCCATAGACACTCATAGAGCCCTATAGAGCCCCATAGACACCCGTAGACCCCCATAGAGCCCTATAGGCACTCATAGAGCCCTATAGAGCCCCATAGACACCTACAGACACTCATAGAGCCCTATAGAGCCCCATAGACACCTACAGACACTTACAGAGCCCTATAGAGCCCCATAGACACCTACAGACACTCATAGAGCCCTATAGAGCCCCATAGACACCTACAGACACTTATAGAGCCCCATAGACACCCGTAGACACCCATAGAGCCCCATAGAGCCCTATAGGCACTCATAGAGCCCTATAGAGCCCCATAGGCACCTACAGACACTCATAGAGCCCTATAGAGCCCCATAGACACCTACAGACACTCATAGAGCCCTATAGAGCCCCATAGACACCTACAGACACTCATAGAGCCCTATAGAGCCCCATAGACACCTACAGACACTTATAGAGCCCCATAGACACCTACAGACACTTATAGAGCCCCATAGACACCCATAGACACCCATAGAGCCCCACAGAGCCCTATAGGCACTCATAGAGCCCTATAGAGCCCCATAGGCACCTACAGACACCCATAGAGCCCTATAGAGCCCCACAGACACCCATAGAGCCCCATAGAGCCCTATAGACACCCATAGAGCCCTATGGACACTCATAGAGCCCTATAGAGCCCCATAGACACCTATAGACACTCATAGAGCCCTATAGAGCCCCATAGACACCTACAAACACTCATAGAGTCCCATAGACACCTACAGACACCCACAGAGCCCTATAGAGCCCCGTAGACACCCATAGAGCCCTATAGAGCCCCATAGACACCCATAGAGACCCATAGGGCCCTATGGAGCCCTATAGACACCTATAGACACCCATAGAGCCCTCAGAGACCCTATGGACCCCTAAAGACACCCATAGACCCCTCAGAGACCCATTATAGACCCCTATAGACACCTGTAGAACCCTCAGAGAGCCTATGGACCCCTAGAGACACCCATAGAACCCTCAGAGAGCCTATGGACCCCTATAGAACCTATAGGCACCTAGAGACCCCATAGCCCTCCATATACCCCTATAGCCCACTGTAGACCCCATAGACCCCTATAGCCCCCATAGTGCCCCGTAGCCCCATACAAACCCTATAGATGCCATAACCCCCTATAGCCCCCTATAAACCCCATAGACCCCATAACCCCTGTAGACCCCTATAGCGCCCTATAGACCCAAAGAATCCCTTATAGCTCCACATAGCCCCCTATAGACTCCATAGCCCCTGTAGTCTCCCATAGACCCATACAAACCCTATAGATGCCATAGACCCCCATAGAGCCCTATAGACCTGAACAATCCCCTATAGCCCTTATAGCCCCCCTTAGCCCCCTATAGACCCTATAGCCCCCTGTAGACCCTATAGACCCCCATAGAGCCCTATAGACCCAAACAATCCCCTATAGCCCTTATAGCCCCCCATAGCCCCCTATAGACCCCATAGACCCCTATAGCCCCATACAAATCCTATAGACCCCCATATAGACCTATAGATCCAAACAATCCCCTATAGACCCCCCCATGACCTCCTCACACCCTCCCCCATAATGTCCCCACCTGGCCCCGCCCCTTCCCCTTTGGCCACGCCCCATGTGACCACGCCCCCTCCCCTGGCCCCGCCCCCAGGGCATGTTCATCGTGCTGCTCCTGGGCTGGGTCTTCGTCCCCATTTACATGCGGGCAGGGGTGAGTTGGGGGCGGGGCCTATTGGGGGAGGGGCCATGGGGGGCGGGGTCTGGGTGTCCGGGTTGGGGTGTGATGGGATGGGGGTCCCTCCAGAACGCCTGGGTCCCTCCCGAACTCTTGGGTGTCCCCCGGACGCCTGGGTCCCTCCCGAACGCCTGGGTCCCTCCCGAACGCCTGGGTTCCCCCCGAACTCCTGGGTCCCCTTTGCACGCCTGGGTCCCTCCCGAACGCCTGGGTCCCTCCCGAACGCCTGGGTCCCCCCAAACGCCTGGGTCCCCCCAAACACCTGGGTCCCTTTTGCACTCCTGGGTCCCTCCCGAACGCCTGGGTCCCCTTTGCAATCCTGGGTCCCCCCCCAAACTCCCGTGTCCCCCGGACGCCTGGGTCCCCCCCCGGACGCCTGGGTCCCCCCCGAACGCCTGGGTCCCTCCCGAACGCCTGGGTCCCTCCCGAACACCTGGGTCCCTCCCGAACGCCTGGGTCCCCTTTGCAATCCTGGGTCCCCCCCAAACTCCCGTGTTCCCCGGACGCCTGGGTCCCCCCCCGGACGCCTGGGTCCCCCCTGAACTCCTGGGTCCCTCCCGAACGCCTGGGTCCCTCCCGAACTCCTGGGTCCCCCTTGCACGCCTGGGTCCCTCCCGAACGCCTGGGTCCCCTTTGCAATTCTGGGTCCCCCCCAAACTCCCGTGTTCCCCGGACGCCTGGGTTCCCCGGACGCCTGGGTCCCCCGGACGCCTGGGTTCCCCCCGGACGCCTGGGTCCCCCGGACGCCTGGGTCCGCAGGTGACGACGATGCCGCAGTTCCTGGCCCAGCGGTTCGGGGGGGGGCGGATCCGCCTGTTCCTGGCGCTGCTGTCGCTGGTTCTTTACATGTCCACCAAGATCTCGGTATAGGGGACATATAGGGGACATATAGGGGACCTATAGGACATCTAGAGGGGATCTATAGGGGTTAAGGGGGGTCTACAGGGGCTACAGAGGACGTAGGGGTTGGGGGTCTATAGGGGCTATGGGTGATATGTAGGCGATCTACAGGGCACCTATAGGGGTTGAGGGGTCTATAGGGGCTATGGGGGATCTATAGGGCTTGGGAGGGGTCTATGGGGGCTATAGAGAATGTATAGGGGAACTATAGGGGTTGGGAGGTCTATGGGGGTCTATAGGGCATCTATAGGATAGCTTTAGAGGTTGGGGGGCCCATAGGGGACATGTAGGCGTTCTATAGGGGATCCGTAGGGGTTGGGGGGGGTCTATCAGGGCCGGGGTGATCTCTGCGGGTCGGGGGTGATCTATAGGGGGTCCCTATGGGTCCCTATAGGTCTCTATGGGTCTGTGTGGGTCTCTATGGTCCCTATGGGTCTCTATGGGTCCCTATGGTCGCTATGGTCTCTATGGGTCTCTCTATCAGTCCCTATGGGTCCCTATGGGTCTCTATGGTCTCTATGCTCTCCCTATGGGTCTCTCTGTGGGTCTCTCTGTGGGTCTCTCTGTGGGTCTCTATGGGTCTCTATGGGTCTCTATGGGTCTCTATGGGTCTCTCTATGGGTCTCTATGGTCTCTATGGTCTCTATGGTCTCTATGGGTCTCTCTATGGGTCTCTCTATGGGTCTCTATGGGTCTCTATGGGTCTCTATGGGTCTCTATGGGTCCCTATGGGTCCCTATGGGTCCCTATGGGTCTCTATGGTCCCTATGGGTCTCTATGGGTCTCTATGGGTCTCTATGGTCCCTGTGGGTCCCTATGGGTCTCTATGGTCTCTATGGGTCTCTCTATGGGTCCCTATGGGTCTCTATGGTCCCTATGGATCCCTATGGGTCTCTATGGTCCCTATGGATCTCTATGGGTCTCTCTATGGGTCTCTCTGTGGGTCCCTATGGGTCTCTATGGTCCCTATGGGTCCCTATGGGTCTCTATGGGTCTCTATGGGTCTCTATGGGTCTCTATGGGTCTCTATGGTCTCTATGGTCTCTATGGTCTCTATGGTCCCTATGGGTCCCTATGGGTCCCTATGGGTCTCTATGGTCTCTATGGGTCTCTATGGGTCCCTATGGTCCCTATGGGTCTCTATGGTCTCTATGGTCTCTATGGTCTCTATGGTCTCTATAGGTTCCTATGGGTCTCTATGGTCTCTATGGGTCTCTATGGTCTCTATGGGTCCCTATGGTCTCTATGCTCTCCCTATGGTTCTCTATGGGTCCCTATGGGTCCCTGTGGGTCCCTATGGGTCCCTATGGGTCTCTATGGGTCTCTATGGGTCTCTATGGTCTCTATGGTCTCTATGGTCTCTATGGGTCTCTATGGGTCCCTATGGTCTCTATGGGTCTCTATGGGTCTCTATGGTCCCTATGGGTCCCTATGGGTCTCTATGGTCCCTATGGTCCCTATGGGTCTCTATGGGGCACACATAGGTCGACATGTACTCGGGCGCCATCTTCATCCGGGCGGCGCTGGGCTGGGGGCTCCTCCCGGCCGTGGGGGCGCTGCTGGGGGTCACCGCCCTCTACACCATCACCGGTAAAGGGGGCGGGGCCAGAGGGGGCGGGGCCAGAGGGGGCGGGGCCCAAGGGGGGCGAGGTCCAAGGGGGGCAGGGCCCAAGGGGGACGCGGCCCAAGGGGGGCGGGGTCTGGGGTAGGCGGGGCTAAAGGGGCAATGGGGTTAAAGGGGGCGTGGACTAAGGGGGTGGGGTTTTGGTGGGCGTGGTTGAAATGGGCGTGGCATGATGTGGGTGTGGCCTGAATGGGGAGGAGTCAAATGGGGCAGGGGCAAAATGGGGCGGGGTTTAAGGGGGCGGGGATAACAGGGTCTAAGGGGTGGGTTTAAATGCAGTGGGCGGGGATTAACGTGGGCGTGGCCGGGTGGTGGGTGTGGTATAGTGGGCGTGTCCTCACTAACGGGGTGTGGTCTCATCGCGGGCGTGGCCAGAGGGGAATCACTAGGGGTCAATGGGGGGTTGGTTTAAAGGCGGGTGGGCGTGGCTTAATGGGGAGGGGCGTGGCCTGAGGTGGGTGTGTCCTATGGGGCGTGTCCTGAATACGGGGGCGTGGTCTTATTGGCAGTCATTGCCACATTGGGGGCGTGGCCAACAGGGAATCACTGGCGCTCAATGGGGGCGGGATGGGTGGGGATTAAAGGGGAAGGGGCGGGGTCTGAGGGTGGGCGTGGCCTGAGGGGCGTGTCCTGATTGGTGGGCGTGGCCTAGGGGGCCTGACGGCGCTGATGTTCGCGGACCTGCTGCAGACGCTCATCATGGTGCTGGGGGCGGCCGTGCTGGCGGGATATGGTGGGTGTACTGGTTATACTGGTTATACTGGGAGATACTGGTTATACTGGTTATACGGGGTATACTGGGATATATTGGTTATACTGGGATATAGTGGGGTATACTGGGATATATTGGTTATACTGAGTTATACCGGGGTATACTGGGATATACTGGGTTATACTGGATTATACTGGGATATACTGGGTTGCACTGGGATATACTGGGTTGTACTGGGTTATACTGGGTTGTACTGGGATATACTGGGTTATTCTGGGTTATACTGGTTAAACTGGGTTATACTGGGGTATAGTGGGTTATACTGGGGTATACTGGGTTATAGTGTGTTCTACTGGTTATACTGGGAGATACTGGGAGATACTGGGGTATACTGGGATATATTGGTAATACTGGGATATAGTGGGGTATACTGGGATATATTGGTTATACTGAGTTATACTGGGGTATACTGGGATATACTGGGTTATACTGGGTTGTACTGGGATATACTGGGTTATACTGGGGTATACTGGGTTATACTGGGTTGTACTGGGTTGTACTGGGTTATACTGGGTTGTACTGGGATATACTGGGTTATTCTGGGTTATACTGGTTAAACTGGGTTATACTGGGGTATAGTGGGTTATACTGGGGTATACTGGGTTATAGTGTGTTCTACTGGTTATACTGGGAGATACTGGGAGATACTGGGGTATACTGGGATATATTGGTTATACTGGGATATAGTGGGGTATACTGGGATATATTGGTTATACTGAGTTATACTGGGATATACTGGGTTGTACTGGGATATACTGGGTTGTACTGGGTTATACTGGGTTGTACTGGGTTATACTGGGTTGTACTGGGATATACTGGGTTATTCTGGGTTATACTGGTTAAACTGGGTTATACTGGGGTATAGTGGGTTATACTGGGGTATACTGGGTTATAGTGTGTTCTACTGGTTATACTGGGAGATACTGGGAGATACTGGGGTATACTGGGATATATTGGTTATACTGGGATATAGTGGGGTATACTGGGATATATTGGTTATACTGAGTTATACTGGGGTATACTGGGATATACTGGGTTATACTGGGTTGTACTGGGATATACTGGGTTATTCTGGGTTATACTGGGGTATAGTGGGTTATACTGGGGTATACTGGGTTATAGTGTGTTCTACTGGTTATACTGGGAGATACTGGGTTGTACTGGGGTATACTGGGTTATAGTGTGTTCTACTGGGGGATACTGGGATATACTGGGATATACTGGGAGATACTGGGTTATACTGGTTATATGGGTTATACTGGGTTGTACTGGGATATACTGGGTTATTCTGGATTATACTGGGGTACACTAGGGTATACTGGGGTATACTGGGTTATAGTGTCTTCTACTGGTTATACTGGGAGATACTGGGATATACTGGGAGATACAGGGAGATACTGGTTATATAGGTTGTACTGGGATATACTGGGTTATACTGGGGTATACTGGGGTATAGTGGGTTATACTGGGGTATACTGGGTTATAGTGTGTTCTACTGGGAGATACTGGGTTATAGTGGGAGATACAGGGACATACTGGGATATACTGGTTTGGTACTGGGAGGGACTGGGGTGCATCACTCCAATGCCATACTGGTCCATACTGGTTTATACTGGGTTATACTGGGATATACTGGGTTATACTGGTTTGGTACTGGGAGGGACTGGGGTGCATCACTCCAATGCCATACTGGTCCATACTGGGTTATACTGGGATATACTGGGTTATACTGGTTTGGTACTGGGAGGGACTGGGGTGCATCACTCCAATGCCGTACTGGTCCGTACTGGTCCATACTGGTTTATACTGGTTTATACTGGTTTATACTGGTTCCTGCAGCACTGGGCGCCGTGGGCGGCTACGAGGGGCTGCGGAGCCGCTACCCCCTGGCCCTGCCCCCCAATGTCACGGGTCCCTGTGGGCGCCCCCGGCCCGACGCCTTCAACCTGTTGCGCAGCCCCCATGATGGGGACCTGCCCTGGACCGGCCTCATCCTGGGGCTGGGGGTCATCTCGGCCTGGTACTGGTGCACTGACCAGGTGGGACTGGGGGCACTGGGGGGACTGGGAGGGGATTGGGAGGTGATTTGGGGACACTGGGAGGGGATTTGGGGACACTGGGAAGCACTGGGAGGGGATTGGGAGTGAACTGGGATGGGACTGGGAGGGACTGGGAGGGATTAGGGAGCACTGGGAGTGAACTGGGAGGGACTGGGAGTGAACTGGGATGGGACTGGGAGGGATTAGGGAGCACTAGAAAGCACTGGGAGAGCACTGGGAGTGAACTGGGGGGGACTGGGGGGGACTGGGAGGGACTGGGAGGGACTGGGAGGGAACTGGGATGGGACTGGGAGGGAATAAGGAGCACTGGGAAGCACTGCGAGTGAACTGGGAGTGAACTGGGATGGGACTGGGAGGGACTGGGAGGGACTGGGAGGGATGAGGGAGCACTGGGAAGCACTGGGAGTGAACTGGGATGGGACTGGGAGGGACTGGGAGTGAACTGGGAGTGAACTGGGAGTGAACTGGGAGGGACTGGGAGGGACTGGGATGGGACTGGGATGGACTGGGAGGGACTGGGAGGGACTGGGATGGACTGGGATGGGACTGGGAGGGACTGGGAGGGACTGGGATGGGACTGGGAGGGACTGGGAGGGACTGGGAGGGACTGGGATGGACTGGGATGGGACTGGGATGGACTGGGAGGGACTGGGAGGGACTGGGATGGACTGGGAGTGAACTGGGAGGGATTGGGAGTGAACTGGGAGTGAAATGGGAGGGACTGGGAGGGACTGGGAGTGATTAGGGAGCACTGGAAAGCACTGGGATGGACTGGGAGTGAACTGGGAGGGACTGGGATGGACTGGGAGGGACTGGGAGGGACTGGGATGGGACTGGGATGGGACTGGGATGGACTGGGAGGGATTGAGAGTGAACTGGGAGTGGACTGGGATGGACTGGGATGGACTGGGAGGGACTGGGATGGACTGGGAGGGACTGGGAGGGACTGGGAGGGATTGAGAGTGAACTGGGAAGTGGACTGGGATGGACTGGGATGGACTGGGAGGGACTGGGATGGACTGGGAGGGACTGGGAGGGACTGGGAGGGACTGGGATGGGACTGGGATGGACTGGGAGGGATTGAGAGTGAACTGGGAGTGGACTGGGATGGACTGGGATGGACTGGGAGGGACTGGGATGGACTGGGAGGGACTGGGAGGGACTGGGAGGGACTGGGATGGACTGGGAGGGACTGGGATGGACTGGGAGGGACTGGGAAGGCACTGGGGGTCACTGGGTGCCCCGTGGCTCCCCCGGCGCCCCCTGCAGGTGATCGTCCAGCGCTGCCTGGCCGGCCGCTCCCTCACCCACGTGCGCGGCGGCTGCGTGGTCTGCGGGTACCTCAAGGTGCTGCCCATGTTCCTCATGGTGCTGCCCGGCATGGCCGCCCGCGTCCTCTTCCCCGGTCAGTCGTCCCCATCCCCCCCGGCCCGCCCACCCAAGATGGCCGCCAAGATGGCCGCCAAGATGGCCGCCAAGTCTTGACCCCCCATGGCCGCCCTGGTGTCCCCTGAGCTTCTTTGACCAAGACAAGATGGCCGCCATGACAAGATGGCCGCCAAGACAAGATGGCCGCCAAGATGGCTGCCAAGTCTTGACCCTCTATGGCCGCCCTGGTGTCCCCTGAGCTTCCTTGGCCAATCCAAGATGGCCACCAAGATGGCCGCCGAGACAAGATGGCCGCCCAAGATGGCCGCCAAGATGGCCGCCCTGGTGTCCCCTGTGCTTCTTTGGCCAAGACAAGATTGCCGCCCAGCAGGGCTAACCAAGATGGCCGCCCAAGATGGCCGCCAAGATGGCTGCCAAGTCTTGACCCCCTATGGCTGCCCTGGTGTCCCCTGAGCTTCTTTGGCCAAGACAAGATGGCTGCCCAAGATGGCCGCCAAGACAAGATGGCCGCCCAAGATGGCCGCCAAGATGGCCGCCAAGATGGCCGCCAAGTCTTGACCCCCCCATGGCCGCCCTGGTGTCCCCTGAGCTTCCTTGGCCAATCCAAGATGGCCGCCCAAGATGGCCGCCAAGATGGCCGCCCAAGATGGCCGCCCAAGTGTCCCCTGAGCTTCCTTGGCCAATCCAAGATGGCGGCCCAAGATGGCTGCCAAGATGGCCGCCAAGTCTTGACCCTCTATGGCCACCCTGGTGTCCCCTGAGCTTCCTTGGCCAATCCAAGATGGCCGCCAAGATGGCCGCCAAGATGGCCGCCAAGTCTTGACCCCCATGGCCGCCAAGATGGCCGCCAAGATGGCCGCCCAAGTGTCCCCTGAGCTTCCTTGGCCAATCCAAGATGGCCGCCCAAGATGGCCGCCGAGACAAGATGGCCGCCCAAGATGGCCGCCAAGATGGCCGCCAAGATGGCCGCCAAGTCTTGACCCTCTATGGCCGCCCTGGTGTCCCCTGAGCTTCTTTGGTCAATCCAAGATGGCCACCCAAGATGGCCACCAAGACAAGATGGCCGCCCAAGATGGCCGCCCTGGTGTCCCCTGAGCTTCCTTGGCCAATCCAAGATGGCCGCCAAGATGGCCGCCAAGACAAGATGGCCGCCAAGATGGCCGCCCTGGTGTCCCCTGAGCTTCCTTGGCCAATCCAAGATGGCCGCCCAAGATGGCCGCCAAGATGGCCGCCAAGATGGCCGCCCAAGTGTCCCCTGAGCTTCCTTGGCCAATCCAAGATGGCTGCCCAAGATGGCCGCCAAGACAAGATGGCCGCCCAATATGGCTACTTATGACAGCCGACCAATGGGGTGAGCCAACATGGCCGCCAAGATGGCTGCCACCCAAGATGGCCGCCCAAGATGGCTGCCAGTCAATATGGCCGCCCAAGATCATACTTGGCAGCCATCTTGGGCAGCCATATTGGTTGGAAGCCCCGCTGGAGCAGCCATATTGAAAGGCAGCCATCTTGGGCGGCCATCTTGGGTGGCAGCCATCTTGGGCCGCCATCTTGGGCGGCCATCTTGGGCCACCGTGCAGGGCCGCCATCTTGGGCCGCCATCTTGGGCCGCCATCTTGGGCGGCCATCTTGGGCCGCCATCTTGGGTGGCAGCCATATGGGGCAGCCATCTTGGGCAGCCATATTGGTCCGCCATGCTGGGCAGCCATCTTGAATGGCAGCCATATTGGTCCGCCATGCTGGGCAGCCATCTTGGGTGGCCATATTGAGCCACCATATTGAGTGGCGGCCATCTTGGACCACCCCATTGGCGGCCATCTTGGGTGGCAGCCATCTTGAACCAGCACAATGGGCGGCCATCTTGGGCCGCCATGCTGGGCAGCCATCTTGAATGGCAGCCATATTGGACTGCCATGCTTGGCGGCCATCTTGGGTGGCCATATTGCTCCACCATATTGGGTGGCAGCCATCTTGGACCACCCCATTGGCGGCCATCTTGGGCCACCATGCTGGGCAGCCATCTTGACTGGCAGCCATATTGCACCGCCATACTTGGCGGCCATCTTGGGCCACCATATTGGGTGGCAGCCATCTTGGACCACCCCATTGGCGCCCATCTTGGGTGGCAGCCATCTTGAACCACCCCATTGGTGGCCATCTTGGGCCGCCATGCTGGGGAGCCATCTTGAATGGCAGCCATATTGGACTGCCATGCTTGGCGGCCATCTTGGGTGGCAGCCATCTTGGACCACCCCATTGGCGGCCATCTTGGGCCACCATATTGGGAGGCAGCCATCTTGGGCCACCACACTGGGCAGCCATCTTGAGCGGCGGCCATCTTGAGTGTCAGCCATCTTGGGCAGCCACCTTGGGCCAATCTTGGGTAGCCATCTTGGGCCGCCATATTGAGTGGCGGCCATCTTGGGCCACCATGCTGGGCAGCCATCTTGAATGGCAGCCATATTGCACCACCATGCTTGGCGGCCATCTTGGGCCGCCATATTGGGTGTCAGCCATCTTGGACCACCCCATTGGTGGCCATCTTGGGTGGCAGCCATCTTGAACCAGCACAATGGGCGGCCATCTTGGGCAGCCATGCTGGGCAGCCATCTTGACTGGCAGCCATATTGCACCGCCATACTTGGCGGCCATCTTGGGCCACCATATTGGGAGGCAGCCATCTTGGGCCACCACGCTGGGCGGCCATCTTGACTGGCAGCCATATTGCACCACCATGCTTGGCGGCCATCTTGGGCCACCATATTGGGTGTCAGCCATCTTGGACCACCCCATTGGCGGCCATCTTGGGCCGCCATGCTGGGCAGCCATCTTGAGTGGCAGCCATATTGCACCGCCATACTTGGCGGCCATCTTGGGCCACCATATTGGGAGGCAGCCATCTTGGGCCACCACGCTGGGCAGCCATCTTGAGTGGCAGCCATCTTGAGTGTCAGCCATCTTGGGCAGCCACCTTGGGCCAATCTTGGGTAGCCATATTGGGCCGCCATATTGAGTGGCGGCCATCTTGGGCCACCATGCTGGGCAGCCATCTTGACTGGCAGCCATATTGCACCGCCATACTTGGCGGCCATCTTGGGCCACCATATTGGGAGGCAGCCATCTTGGGCCACCACGCTGGGCAGCCATCTTGAGCGGCGGCCATCTTGAGTGTCAGCCATCTTGGGCAGCCACCTTGGGCCAATCTTGGGTAGCCATCTTGGGCCGCCATATTGAGCGGCGGCCATCTTGGCCCACCACGCTGGGCAGCCATCTTGAGCGGCGGCCATCTTGAGTGGCAACCATCTTAGGCGGCCATCTTGCTCCCTCCCCCCGCACGCTCGGCGGCCATCTTGGGTGCCCGTCTCCGGGCGGCCATCTTGGCTGGCTGAGGTGACGCTGACTCCGCGACGCCCCCCCAGAGGTCGTGGGTTGTGCCGACCCCCAGCGCTGCCTCCGCGCCTGTGGGAGCCCCCTGGGCTGCTCCAACCTGGCCTATCCCCAGCTCGTCGTCAGCCTCCTGCCCCCCGGTTCATCCCCAAGGGCCTTATTAGGGGCTAATAGCGGCTTATTAGGGGCTAATAGTGGGTTATTAGGGGCTATTAGGGGCTAATAGTGGGTTATTAGGGGCTAATAGTGGGTTATTAGGGGCTATTAGGGGGTTATCAGGGGCTATTAGGGGCTAATAGTGGCTTATCAGGGGCTATTAGGGGCTAATAGTGGGTTATTAGGGGCTAATAGTGGGTTATCAGGGGCTATTAGGGGCTATTAGGGGCTAATAGTGGCTTATTAGGGGCTAATAGTGGGTTATTAGGGGCTAATAGTGGGTTATTAAGGGCTATTAGGGGCTAACAGTGGCTTATTAGGGGCTAATAGTGGGTTATCAGGGTCTATTAGGGGCTAATAGTGGCTTATTAGGGGCTAATAGTGGGTTATCGGGGGCTATTACGGGCTAATAGTCGCTTATTAGGGGCTAATAGTGGGTTATTAGGGGCTAATAGTGGGTTATCAGGGGCTATTAGGGGCTAATAGTGGGTTATTAGGGGCTAATAGTGGGTTATCAGGGGCTATTAGGGGCTAATAGTGGGTTATTAGGGGCTAATAGTGGGTTATCAGGGGCTATTAGGGGCTAATAGTGGCTTATTAGGGGCTAATAGTGGGTTATCAGGGGCTATTAGGGGCTAATAGTGGGTTATTAGGGGCTAATAGTGGGTTATCAGGGGCTATTAGGGGCTAATAGTGGCTTATTAGGGGCTAATAGTGGGTTATTAGGGGCTAATAGTGGGTTATCAGGGGCTATTAGGGGCTAATAGTGGCTTTTTAGGGGCTAATAGTGGGTTATCAGGGGCTATTAGGGGCTAATAGTGGCTTATTAGGGGCTAATAGTGGGTTATTAGGGGCTAATAGTGGGTTATCAGGGTCTATTAGGGGCTAATAGTGGCTTATTAGGGGCTAATAGTGGGTTATCAGGGGCTATTAGGGGCTAATAGTGGGTTATTAGGGGCTAATAGTGGGTTATCAGGGGCTATTAGAGACTATTAGGGGCTATTAGAGTCTATTAGGGGACTATTGGGGACTATTAGGGACTATTGGGGACTATTAGGGGGCTATTAGAGACTATTGGGGGCTATTAGAGTCTATTAATGGACTATTAGAGTCTATTAGGGGACTATTAGAGTCTATTAATGGACTATTAGAGTCTATTAGGGGACTATTAGAGTCTATTAGGGGGCTATTAACCCACTATTAGCGCTATTAATGGGCACTTAGCTCCCCATTATGGGGTCTGGGGGGGTCTGTCCGTGCTGTGGGCGGGTCCCCGCGGTGACCCCGCCCCCGTGCCCCCCCAGGGCTGCGGGGCCTCATGCTGGCCGTGGGTCTGCCCCCCTCATGGCCATTGTGGCTATTGGGGGACTATTGGAGACTATTAGGGGACTATTGGGGACTATCAGGAGACTATTGGGGGCTATTAGAGTCTATTAGGAGACTATTGGGGGCTATTAAGGGGCAATTAGAGTCTATTAGGGGACTATTAGAGACTATTAGGAGACTATTAGAGGCTATTAGGGGACTACTGCAGAATATTAGGGGACTATTGGGGGCTATTTGGGGACTATTAAAGGCTATTAGTGGGCAATTAGAGCCTATTAGGGGACTATTGGAGACTATTAGGAGACTATTGGGGACTATTGGAGGCTATTAGGGGACTATTGGGGGCTATTAGGGGACTATTAGGAGACTATTGGGGACTATTGGGGCTATTAGGGGACTATTGGAGACTATTAGGCGACTATTGGGGTCTATTGGAGGCTATTAGGGGACTATTGGTGGCTATTAGGGGACTATTGGGGACTATTAGGAGACTATTGGGGACTATTAGAGGCTATTAGGGGACTATTAGAGACTATTGGGGGCTATTGGAGGCTATTAGGGGACTATTGGTGGCTATTAGGGGACTATTGGGGACCATTAGGAGACTATTGGGGACTATTGGGGGCTATTAGGGGACTATTGGGGGCTATTAGAGTCTATTAGGGGACTATTAGGGACTATTAGGGGGCTATTAGGAGACTATTGGGGACTATTGGGGGCTATTAGGGGACTATTGGGGGCTATTAGAGTCTATTAGGGGACTATTAGGGACTATTAGGGGGCTATTAGAGACTATTAGGGGACTATTGGGGACTATTAGGGGACTATTGGGGACTCTTAGGGACTATTAGAGTCTATTAGGGGACTATTGGGGACTATTAGGAGACTATTAGAGACTATTAGGGGACTATTAGGGACTATTAGGGGGCTATTAGAGACTATTAGGGGCTATTAGAGTCTATTAGGGGACTATTAGAGTCTATTAGGGGACTATTAGAGTCTATTAGGGGGCTATTAACCCACTATTAGCGCTATTAATGGGCACTTAGCTCCCCATTATGGGGTCTGGGGGGTCCGTCCGTGCTGTGGGCGGGTCCCCGCGGTGACCCCGCCCCCGTGCCCCCCCAGGGCTGCGGGGCCTCATGCTGGCCGTGGGTCTGCCCCCCTCATGGCCATTGTGGCTATTGGGGGACTATTGGAGACTATTAGGGGACTATTGGGGACTATCAGGAGACTATTGGGGGCTATTAGAGTCTATTAGGAGACTATTGGGGGCTATTAAGGGGCAATTAGAGTCTATTAGGGGACTATTAGAGACTATTAGGAGACTATTAGAGGCTATTAGGGGACTACTGAAGAATATTAGGGGACTATTGGGGGCTATTTGGGGACTATTAAAGGCTATTAGTGGGCAATTAGAGGCTATTAGGGGACTATTGGAGACTATTAGGAGACTATTGGGGACTATTGGAGGCTATTAGGGGACTATTAGAGGCTATTAGGGGACTATTAGAGACTATTGGGGACTATTGGAGGCTATTAGGGGACTATTGGTGGCTATTAGGGGACTATTGGGGACTATTAGAGTCTATTAGGGGACTATTAGGGGGCTATTAGGAGACTATTGGGGACTATTGGGGGCTATTAGGGGACTATTAGGGGACTATTAGAGTCTATTAGGGGACTATTAGGGACTATTAGGGGGCTATTAGAGACTATTAGGGGCTATTAGAGACTCTTAGGGGACTATTAGAGTCTATTAGGGGACTATTAGAGTCTATTAGGGGGCTATTAGAGACTATTAGGGGCTATTAGAGTCTATTAGGGGACTATTAGAGTCTATTAGGGGGCTATTAGAGACTATTAGGGGCTATTAGAGTCTATTAGGGGGCTATTAGAGTCTATTAGGGGACTATTAGAGTCTATTAGGGGGCTATTAACCCACTATTAGCGCTATTAATGGGCACTTAGCTCCCCATTATGGGGTCTGGGGGGTCTGTCCGTGCTGTGGGCGGGTCCCCGCGGTGACCCCGCCCCCGTGCCCCCCCAGGGCTGCGGGGCCTCATGCTGGCCGTGGGTCTGCCCCCCTCATGGCCATTGTGGCTATTGGGGGACTATTGGAGACTATTAGGGGACTATTGGGGACTATCAGGAGACTATTGGGGTCTATTGGAGGCTATTAGGGGACTATTGGTGGCTATTAGGGGACTATTGGGGACCATTAGGAGACTATTGGGGACTATTGGGGGCTATTAGGGGACTATTGGGGGCTATTAGAGTCTATTAGGAGACTATTGGGGGCTATTAAGGGGCAACTAGAGTCTATTAGGGGACTATTAGAGACTATTAGGAGGCTATTAGAGGCTATTAGGGGACTACTGAAGAATATTAGGGGACTATTGGGGGCTATTTGGGGACTATTAAAGGCTATTAGTGGGCAATTAGAGCCTATTAGGGGACTATTGGAGACTATTAGGAGACTATTGGGGACTAATGGAGGCTATTAGGGGACTATTGGGGGCTATTAGGGGACTATTAGGAGACTATTGGGGACTATTGGGGCTATTAGGGGACTATTGGAGACTATTAGGCGACTATTGGGGTCTATTGGAGGCTATTAGGGGACTATTGGTGGCTATTAGGGGACTATTGGGGACCATTAGGAGACTATTTGGGACTATTGGGGGCTATTAGGGGACTATTGGGGGCTATTAGAGTCTATTAGGGGACTATTAGAGACTATTAGGGGGCTATTAGAGACTATTAGGGGACTATTAGGGACTATTAGGGGGCTATTAGGGGACTATTGGTGGCTATTAGAGACTATTAGGGGCTATTAGAGTCTATTAGGGGACTATTAGAGTCTATTAGGGGGCTATTAGAGACTATTAGGGGCTATTAGAGTCTATTAGGGGGCTATTAGAGTCTATTAGGGGACTATTAGAGTCTATTAGGGGGCTATTAACCCACTATTAGCGCTATTAATGGGCACTTAGCTCCCCATTATGGGGTCCGGGGGGTCCGTCCGTGCTGTGGGCGGGTCCCCGCGGTGACCCCGCCCCCGTGCCCCCCCAGGGCTGCGGGGCCTCATGCTGGCCGTGGTGCTGGCCGCGCTCATGTCGTCCCTGGCCTCCATCTTCGCCAGCTCGGCCGCCCTGTTCAGCCTCGACGTCTACAAGAGGCTGCGGCCCCGAGCGGGGCCCCGGCAGCTCCTCATCGCCGGCAGGTGGGGACCCAGGCGTCCGGGGGGGACCCAGGCGTCCGGGGAGGACCCAGGCGTCCGGGGGGAAAGGAGATCGGGGGGAAACAGGAGTTCTGGGGGACCCAGGAGTTCGGGAGGGACCCAGGAGTTCACGGGGGGACCCAGGAGTTCGGGAGGGACACAGGAGTGTAGGAGGGACCCAGGAGTTCAGGGGGGGACCCAGGAGTTCAGGGGAACCAGGAGTTCGGGAGGGACCCAGGAGTTCAGGGGGGGACCCAGGAGTTCGGGGAGGGACCCAGGAGTTTGGGAGGGACCCAGGAGTTAGGGGGAACCAGGAGTTCGGGAGGGACCCAGGAGTTCGGGAGGGACCCAGGAGTTCAGGGGGGGACCCAGGAGTTCGGGAGGGACCCAGGAGTTCGGGAGGGACCCAGGAGTTCAGGGGTGGACCCAGGAGTTCGGGAGGGACCCAGGAGTTTGGGGGGGACCCAGGAGTTCGGGAGGGACCCAGGCTTCAAGGTTAGAAGGGACCCTGGCGTCCGAGAGCTCAGGTCTATGGGAATGAAGGGGCTATAGGGGACCCAGGAGTGTGGGTTAAAGGGGACCCAGGCGTCCGGGGGACCCAGGGGTGTGGGTTAAAGGGGACCCAGGCGTCCGGGGGACCCAGGGGTGTGGGTTAAAGGGGACCCAGGGGTGTGGGTTAAAGGGGACCCAGGCGTCCGGGGGACCCTGGGGTGTGGGTTAAATGGGACCCAGGCGTCCGAGAGCTCAGGTCAATGGGAATGAAGGGGCTATAGGGGACCCAGGGGTGTGGGTTAAAGGGGACCCAGGCGTCCGGGGGACCCAGGGGTGTGGGTTAAAGGGGACCCAGGGGTGTGGGTTAAAGGGGACCCAGGCGTCCGGGGGACCCAGGGGTGTGGGTTAAAGGGGACCCAGGGGTGTGGGTTAAAGGGGACCCAGGCGTCCGGGGGACCCAGGGGTGTGGGTTAAAGGGGACCCAGGCGTCCGAGAGCTCAGGTCAATGGGAATGAAGGGGCTATAGGGGACCCAGGGGTGTGGGTTAAAGGAGACCCAGGGGTGTGGGTTAAAGGGGACCCAGGCGTCCGGGGGACCCAGGGGTGTGGGTTAAAGGGGACCCAGGCGTCCGGGGGACCCAGGGGTGTGGGTTAAAGGGGACCCAGGGGTGTGCGTTAAAGGGGACCCAGGCGTCCGGGGGACCCAGGGGTGTGGGTTAAAGGGGACCCAGGGGTGTGGGTTAAAGGGGACCCAGGCGTCCGGGGGACCCAGGGGTGTGGGTTAAAGGGGACCCAGGCGTCCTGGGGACCCAGGCGTCCAGGCAGTGGGGGACCCAGGAGTTCGGGAGGGACCCAGGTGTCCAGGTTAGAAGGGACCCAGGCGTCCGAGAGCTCAGGTCAATGGGAATGAAGGGGCTATAGGGGACCCAGGCATCCGGGAGCTCCGGTCAATGGGAATGAAGGGGCTCTAGGGGACCCAGGGGTGTGGGTTAAAGGGGACCCAGGGGTGTGGGTTAAAGGGGACCCAGGCGTCCGGGGGACCCAGGGGTGTGGGTTAAAGGGGACCCAGGGGTGTGGGTTAAAGGGGACCCAGGCGTCCGGGGGACCCAGGGGTGTGGGTTAAAGGGGACCCAGGGGTGTGGGTTAAAGGGGACCCAGGCGTCCGGGGGACCCTGGGGTGTGGGTTAAAGGGGACCCAGGCGTCCGAGAGCTCAGGTCTATGGGAATGAAGGGGCTATAGGGGACCCAGGCATCCGGGAGCTCCGGTCAATGGGAATGAAGGGGCTCTAGGGGACCCAGGGGTGTGGGTTAAAGGGGACCCAGGCGTCCGGGGGACCCAGGGGTGTGGGTTAAAGGGGACCCAGGCATCCGGGGGACCCAGGGGTGTGGGTTAAAGGGGACCCAGGCGTCCGGGGGACCCAGGGGTGTGGGTTAAAGGGGACCCAGGCGTCCGGGAGACCCAGGGGTGTGGGTTAAAGGGGACCCAGGGGTGTGGGTTAAAGGGGACCCAGGCGTCCGGGCGACCCAGGGGTGTGGGTTAAAGGGGACCCAAGGGTGTGGGTTAAAGGGGACCCAGGCGTCCGGGGGACCCAGGGGTGTGGGTTAAAGGGGACCCAGGGGTGTGGGTTAAAGGGGACCCAGGTGTCCGGGGGACCCTGGGGTGTGGGTTAAATGGGACCCAGGCGTCCGAGAGCTCAGGTCTATGGGAATGAAGGGGCTCTAGGGGACCCAGGGGTGTGGGTTAAAGGGGACCCAGGGGTGTGGGTTAAAGGGGACCCAGGCGTCCGAGAGCTCAGGTCAATGGGAATGAAGGGGCTATAGGGGACCCGGGGGTGTGGGTTAAAGGGGACCCAGGGGTGTGGGTTAAAGGGGACCCAGGCGTCCGAGAGCTCAGGTCTATGGGAATGAAGGGGCTATAGGGGACCCAGGCATCCGGGAGCTCCGGTCAATGGGAATGAAGGGGCTCTAGGGGACCCTGGGGTGTGGGTTAAAGGGGACCCAGGCGTCCTGGGGACCCAGGCGTCCGGGCGGTGAGGGACCCAGGCGTCCTGGCGCAGGCTGTGGGTGGCGGCCATGGTGGGGCTGAGCCTGGCGTGGCTGCCGGTGGTGGAGGCGGCACAGGGGGGGCGGCTCTTCGACTACATCCAGGCCGTGGCCAGTTACCTCGCCCCCCCGGTGGCCGCCGTCTTCTTCCTCGCCGTCTTCGTGCCCCGCGTCAACGAGCCCGTGAGTGACACCGAGGGACCCAGGAGTGCGGGAGGGACCCAGGAGTTCGGGGAGGGACCCAGGAGTGCGGGAGGGACCCAGGAGTTCAGGGAGGGACCCAGGAGTTCAGGGAGGGACCCAGGAGTGTGGGAGGGACCCAGGAGTGCGGGAGGGACCCAAATAGAGGACCCAGGAGTTCTGGAGGGACCCAGGAGTTCTGAGGGACCCAGGAGTGCGGGAGGGACCCAGGAGTGCGGGAGGGACCCAGGAGTGCGGGAGGGACCCAGGAGTGCGGGAGGGACCCAGGAGTTCGGGGAGGGACCCAGGAGTGCGGGAGGGACCCAGGAGTTCAGGAGGGACCCAGGAGTCCAGGAGAGGACCCAGGAGTTTGGGAGGGGACCCAGGCTTCTGAGAGGGACCCAGGAGTCCGGGAGGGGATCCAGGCGTCCGGGAGGGACCCAAATAGGGAACCCAGGAGTTCTGGAGGGACCCAGGAGTTCTGAGGGACCCAGGAGTGCGGGAGGGACCCAGGAGTGCGGGAGGGACCCAGGAGTGCGGGAGGGACCCAGGAGTGTGGGGAGGGACCCAGGAGTTCAGGGAGGGACCCAGGAGTTCTGAGGGACCCAGGAGTGCGGGAGGGACCCAGGAGTGCGGGAGGGACCCAGGAGTGCGGGAGGGACCCAGGAGTTCGGGAGGGACCCAGGAGTTCGGTAGGGGACCCAGGAGTTCGGGAGGGACCCAGGAGTTCAGGAGGGGACCCAGGAGTTCGGGAGGGGACCCAGGTGTCCGGGAGGGGACCCAGGAGTTCGGGAGGGACCCAGGCTTCTGAGAGGGACCCAGGCGTCTGGGAGGGGACCCAGGCTTCTGAGAGGGACCCAGGAGTTCGGGAGGGACCCAGGAGTTCGGGAGGGACCCAGGAGTTCGGTAGGGGACCCAGGAGTTCGGGAGGGACCCAGGAGTTCGGGAGGGGACCCAGGAGTTCGGGAGGGGACCCAGGTGTCCGTGAGGGGACCCAGGAGTTCGGGAGGGACCCAGGCTTCTGAGAGGGACCCAGGCGTCCGGGAGGGGACCCAGGCTTCTGAGAGGGACCCAGGCGTCCGGGAGGGGACCCAGGCTTCTGAGAGGGACCCAGGAGTTCGGGAGGGACCCAGGAGTTCGGGAGGGGACCCAGGAGTTCGGGAGGGACCCAGGTGTCCGGGAGGGGACCCAGGAGTTCGGGAGGGACCCAGGCGCCCTGGAGGGGACCCAGGCGTCCGGCTGACCCCGTCCCCCCCCCCAGGGCGCGTTCTGGGGGCTGGTCGGGGGGCTGTTGCTGGGGCTGGCGCGGCTGCTCCCGGAGGTGGGACCCGAATAAGGGACCCAGGAGTTCGGGAAGGGACCCAGGCTTCTGAGAGGGACCCAGGAGTTCGGGAGGGACCCAGGAGTTCAGTAGGGACCCAGGCATCCGGGAGGGACCCAAATGGGGGACCCAGGAGTTCGGGAGGGACCCAGGAGTTCGGGAGGGACCCAGGAGTTCGGGAGGGACCCAGGAGTTCGGGAGGGGACCCAGGCGTCCGGGAGGGGACCCAGGCGTCCGGCTGACCCCTTCCCCCCCCCAGGGCGCGTTCTGGGGGCTGGTCGGGGGGCTGTTGCTGGGGCTGGCGCGGCTGCTCCCGGAGGTGGGACCCGAATAAGGGACCCAGGAGTTCGGGAAGGGACCCAGGCGTCCAGGAAGGGACCCAGGAGTTCGGGAGGGACCCAAATAGGGGACTCAGGAGTTCAGGAGGGACCCAGGTGTCCGGGAAGGGACCCAGGCTTCTGAGAGGGACCCAGGCGTCCGGGAAGGGACCCAGGCGTCCGGGAGGGACCCAAATAGGGAACCCAGGAGTTCGGGAGGTACCCAGGAGTTCGGTAGGGGACCCAGGAGTTCGGGAGGGACCCAGGAGTTCGGTAGGGGACCCAGGAGTTCGGGAGGGACCCAGGAGTTCGGTAGGGGACCCAGGAGTTCGGGAGGGACCCAGGAGTTCGGTAGGGGACCCAGGAGTTCGGGAGGGACCCAGGAGTTCGGGAGGGGACCCAGGAGTTCGGGAGGGACCCAGGAGTTCGGGAGGGGACCCAGGAGTTCGGGAGGGACCCAGGAGTTCGGGAGGGACCCAGGAGTTCGGGAGGGACCCAGGAGTTCGGGAGGGGACCCAGGAGTTCGGGAGGGACCCAGGCGCCCGGGAGGGGACCCAGGCGTCCGGCTGACCCCGTCCCCCCCCCAGGGCGCGTTCTGGGGGCTGGTCGGGGGGCTGTTGCTGGGGCTGGCGCGGCTGCTCCCGGAGGTGGGACCCGAATAAGGGACCCAGGAGTTCGGGAAGGGACCCAGGAGTCTGAGAGGGACCCAGGAGTTCAGGAGGGACCCAGGCGTCCGGGAAGGGACCCAGGAGTTCGGGAGGGACCCAAATAGGGGATTCAGGAGTTCGGGAGGGACCCAGGAGTTCAGGAGGGACTCAAATAGGGGACTCAGGAGTTCAGGAGGGACCCAGGTGTCCGGGAGGGGACCCAGGCATCCGGGAGGGACCCAAATGGGGAACCCAGGAGTTCAGGGGGGACCCAGGCATCCGGGAGGGACCCAAATGGGGAACCCAGGAGTTCAGGAGGGACCCAGGCGTCCGGGAGGGACCCAAATGGGGAACCCAGGAGTTCGGGACGGACCCAGGAGTTCGGTAGGGGACCCAGGAGTTCGGGAGGGACCCAGGTGTCTGGGAGGGACCCAGGTGTCCGGGAGGGGACCCAGGCTTCTGAGAGGGACCCAGGAGTTCGGGAGGGACCCAGGAGTTCGGGAGGGACCCAGGAGTTCGGGAGGGGACCCAGGAGTTCGGGAGGGGACCCAGGCGTCCGGGAGGGGACCCAGGCGTCCGGCTGACCCCTTCCCCCCCCCAGGGCGCGTTCTGGGGGCTGGTCGGGGGGCTGTTGCTGGGGCTGGCGCGGCTGCTCCCGGAGGTGGCGCTGGGGACGGGGTCGTGCGGGTCCCCCGGGCGCTGTCCCCGCCTGCTCTGCGGGCTCCATTACCTGCACTTCGCGCTCCTGCTCTTCCTCGTCACCGGCGTCATCGTCGTCGCCGTGTCCCTCTGCTACCCGCCCATCCCCCGCGTGCACGTGAGTGCGGGGGGACCCAGGAGTGCGGGAGGGACCCAGGAGTGCGGGGAGGGAACCAGGAGTGCGGGGAGGGAACCAGGAGTGCGGGGAGGGAACCAGGAGTTCGGGAGGGACCCAGGAGTTCGGGGAGGGACCCAAATAGGGGACCCAGGAGTGCGGGAGGGACCCAGGAGTTTGGGAGGGACCCAGGAGTTCGGGGAGGGACCCAAATAGGGGATCCAGGAGTGCGGGAGGGACCCAGGAGTTCGGGAGGGACCCAGGAGTTCGGGAGGGACCCAGGAGTTCGGGGTGGGACACAGGAGTTCGGGAGGGACCCAGGAGTTCGGGAGGGACCCAGGAGTTCAGGAGGGACCCAGGAGTTCGGGGAGGGACCCAAATAGGGGATCCAGGAGTTCGGGGTGGACCCAGGAGTTCGGGAGGGACCCAGGAGTTTGGGGAGGGACCCAAATAGGGGACCCAGGAGTTCGGGGGGGACACAGGAGTGCGGGGGAGACCCAGGAGTTCGGGAGGGACCCAAATAGGGGATCCAGGAGTTCGGGGAGGGACCCAGGAGTTCGGGAGGGACCCAAATAGGGGACCCAGGAGTTTGGGAGGGACCCAGGAGTTCGGGGAGGGACCCAAATAGGGGACCCAGGAGTGTGGGAGAGACCCAGGAGTTCGGGAGGGACCCAGGAGTTCGGGAGGGACCCAGGAGTTCGGGGGGGACCCAGGAGTTCGGGGGGGACACAGGAGTTCGGGGAGGGACCCAAATAGGGGACCCAGGAGTGCGGGAGGGACCCAGGAGTTCGGGAGGGACACAGGAGTTCGGGAGGGACCCAGGAGTTCGGGGTGGGACACGGGAGTGCGGGGGGACCCAGGAGTTCAGGGGGACCAGTATAGGGGACCCAGGAGTTCGGGAGGGACCCAAATAGGGGACCCAGGAGTGGGGAGGGGACCCAGGAGTGTGGGAGGGACCCAGGAGTTCTAGGAGGGACCCAAATAGGGGACCCAGGAGTGCGGGAGGGACCCAGGAGTTCAGGAGGGACCCAGGAGTTCGGGGAGGGACCCAGGCATCCGGGGACACAGGAGTTTGGGGAGGGAACCATGAGTCTGGGAGGGACCCAGGAGTTCGGGAGGGACCCAGGAGTTCAGAGGGACCCAAATAGAGGACCCAGGAGTTCTGGAGGGACCCAGGCGTCCGGGTTCCCGCAGCTCCACCGATTGGTGTTCAGTCTCCGGAATAGTCGGGAACCGCGAATCGACCTTGACCAATCAAAGGACGTGACCGGTGATATCCAGCTCCAAGGTGAGGGACCCAGGCGTCCGGGGGAGACCCAGGCGTTCAGGAGGGACTCAGGAGTTCGGGAGGGACCCAGGAGTTCGGGGGGACCCAGGAGTTCGGGAGGGGACCCAGGAGTTCGGGGAGGGAACCAGGAGTTAGGGAGGGAGACAAATAGGGGACCCAGGCATTCGGAGGGACCCAGGCGTTCGGGAGGGACCCAGGCGTCCGGGCGCTCACTCCCTTTTCTCCCAGACGTGGAGGCGGTGCCGGGGACTCAGGGGGCGGAGCCACCAGAAGGGGCGGGGTCACGTGGACCGGGGGGCGTTTCCCCAGTCCCGGCCCCGCCCCCCGAGGACCCTCGCTGGAGCCGATTGGTCGATGTCAACGCCATCGTCCTGATGGGCGGCGCCGTCTTCCTGTGGGCTTATTTCGCCTGAAATTGCCCCAAAAATGACCCAAAATGAGCTTGAAATGACCCAAAATGTGCCTGAAATGCTCCAAATGGGCCCAAAATGCCCCAAAATGAGATTAAAATTGCCCAAAATGAACCCAAAATGAGCCCCAGATGACCCAAAATGAGCCCAAAATGAGCCTGAAATGGCCCAAAATGAGCCCGAAATGAACCCAAAATGACATGAAAATGGCCCAAAATGAGCGAAAATGAGCCTTAAAGGAGCCGGAAATGCCCCCAAATGACACGAAAATGGGCCAAAATGAGCCCAAAATGAGCCCAAAATGCCCCAAAACGAGCTCAAAATGAGCCCAAAATGGCCCAAAATGAGCCCAAACTGAGCCCAAAATGCCCCAAAACGAGCTCAAAATGGGCCTGAAATGGCCCAAAATGAGCCCCAAATGCCCCAAAATGAGCCTGAAATGACCCAAAATGCCCAAAAATGAGCTCAAAATGAGCCTGAAAGGGCCCAAAATGAGCCCAAAATGCCCCAAAATGAGCCTGAAATGACCCAAAATGCCCCAAAATGAGCCAAAAATGAGCCTGAAATTACCCAAAATGGTCCTGAAATGACCCAAATGAGCCCAAAATGATCCTGAAATGACCCAAAATGCCCCAAAATGAGCCTGAAACGACCCAAAATGGTCCTGAAATGACCCAAAATGAGCCCAAAATGGTCCTGAAATGACCCAAAACGAGCCTGAAATGACCCAAAATGCCCCAAAATGAGCCTGAAATTACCCAAAATTGTCCTGAAATGACCCAAAATGAGCCCAAAATGGTCCTGAAATGACCAAAAATGCCCCAAAATGAGCCTGAAATGACCCAAAATGCCCAAAAATGAGCTCAAAATGAGCCTGAAATGACCCAAAATGAGCCCAAAATGATCCTGAAATGAGCCCAAAATGAGCCTGAAATGACCCAAAATGGTCCTGAAATGACCCAAAATGCCCCAAAATGAGCTCAAAATGAGCCTGAAATGACCCAAAATGAGCCCAAAATGATCCTGAAATGAGCCCAAAATGAGCCTGAAATGACCCAAAATGGTCCTGAAATGACCCAAAATGACCCAAAATGCCCCAAAATGAGCCTGAAATGACCCAAAATGATCCTGAAATGGCCCAAAATGAGCCCAAAATGGTCCTGAAATGACCCAAAACGAGCCTGAAATGACCCAAAATGCCCCAAAATGAGCCTGAAATGACCCAAAATTGTCCTGAAATGACCCAAAATGCCCCAAAAAGAGCTCAAAATGACCCAAAATGCCCCAAAATGAGCCTGAAATGACCCAAAATTGTCCTGAAATGCCCCAAAATGAGCCTGAAATGACCCAAAATGCCCCAAAATGAGCCTGAAATGACCCAAAATTGTCCTGAAATGACCCAAAACGAGCCTGAAATGACCCAAAATGCCCCAAAATGAGCCTGAAATGACCCAAAATTGTCCTGAAATGACCCAAAACGAGCCTGAAATGACCCAAAATGCCCCAAAATGAGCCTGAAATGCCCCAAAATGATCCTGAAATGACCCAAAATGCCCCAAAATGGTCCTGAAATGACCCAAAACGAGCCTGAAATGACCCAAACCCCCCTAAATTCGCCCCAAAACAAAGCCCAAAAGCTCCAATTCCCCCCGTCAAACTGCACATTTTTGGAAACGCCCCAAAATCGCCTTTATTTGCCTCAAATTTGCCCTGGGGGCGCAGGTTTTAGGGTAAATACGGCGGGGAGGGGGGCGGGGTTAGAGGGGGCGGGGCTTGTCCCACTCGAGCTGCCATTGGTCGAGCGCCAGGAGGTGGCGCCGCGTGTCCCAACCGGCGGCCGCCAAACCTGCAGGGGGCGCTGGAGTCAATGGGGAACTGGGTTATACTGGGAGGGACTGGGGGGGACTGGGGATACTGGGATGAACTGGGGGTTACTGGGGGACACTGGGGTGATACTGGGGGACACTGGGAGGTTACTGGGGGGATACTGGGGGTTACTGGGGGTTACTGGGATGAACTGGGGGGATACTGGGGGGATACTGGGGGTTACTGGGAGGGAATGGGGTGATACTGGGGGACACTGGGGGGTTACTGGGGGTTACTGGGGGATACTGGGATGAACTGGGGGGTTATGGGGGGATACTGGGGTGATACTGGGATGAACTGGGGGGTTACTGGGGATACTGGGGTGATACTGGGAGACACTGGGGGGTTACTGGGGGGATACTGGGGGTTACTGGGGGATACTGGGATGAACTGGGGGGATACTGGGGGGATACTGGGGGTTACTGGGAGGGAATGGGGTGATACTGGGATGAAGTGGGGGGTTACTGGGGGGATACTGGGGGTTACTGGGGGATACTGGGATGAACTGGGGGGATACTGGGGGGATACTGGGGGTTACTGGGAGGGAATGGGGTGATACTGGGATGAACTGGGGGGTTACTGGGGACACTGGGGTGATACTGGGAGACACTGGGAGGTTACTGGGGGGATACTGGGGGTTACTGGGAGGGAATGGGGTGATACTGGGAGACACTGGGAGGTTACTGGGGGGATACTGGGGGTTACTGGGGGATACTGGGATGAACTGGGGGGATACTGGGGGGATACTGGGGGTTACTGGGAGGGAATGGGGTGATACTGGGGGACACTGGGGGGTTACTGGGGGGATACTGGGGGGATACTGGGGGTTACTGGGATGAACTGGGGGGATACTGGGGGGATACTGGGGGTTACTGGGAGGGAATGGGGTGATACTGGGGGACACTGGGGGGTAACTGGGGGGATACTGGGGGTTACTGGGATGAACTGGGGGGATACTGGGGGGATACTGGGGGTTACTGGGAGGGAATGGGGGGATACTGGGATGAACTGGGGGGTTACTGGGGATACTGGGGTGATACTGGGAGACACTGGGAGGTTACTGGGGGGATACTGGGGGTTACTGGGAGGGAATGGGGTGATACTGGGAGACACTGGGGGGTTACTGGGGGGATACTGGGGGTTACTGGGGGATACTGGGATGAACTGGGGGGTTACTGTGGGGATACTGGGAGACACTGGGAGGTTACTGGGGGGATACTGGGGGTTACTGGGACGGAATGGGGTGATACTGGGATGAACTGGGGGTTACTGGGGACACTGGGGTGATACTGGGGGATACTGGGGGGATACTGGGGGGATACTGGGGGTTACTGGGAGGGAATGGGCTGATACTGGGGGACACTGGGGGGTTACTGGGGAGATACTGGGGGTTACTGGGAGGGAATGGTGGGTTACTGGGATGAACTGGGGGGTTACTGGGAGACACTGGGGTGATACTGGGGGACACTGGGGGGTTACTGGGGGGATACTGGGGGTTACTGGGAGGGAATGGGGGGATACTGGGGTATACTGGGAGTTACTGGGAGGGAATGGGGGGATACTGGGATGAACTGGGGGGTTACTGGGGACACTGGGGTGATACTGGGAGACACTGGGAGGTTACTGGGGGGACACTGGGGTGATACTGGGAGACACTGGGAGGTTACTGGGGGGATACTGGGGGTTACTGGGGGTTACTGGGATGAACTGGGGGGATACTGGGGGGATACTGGGGGTTACTGGGAGGGAATGGGGTGATACTGGGGGACACTGGGGGGTTACTGGGGGTTACTGGGGGATACTGGGATGAACTGGGGGGTTATGGGGGGATACTGGGGTGATACTGGGATGAACTGGGGGGTTACTGGGGATACTGGGGTGATACTGGGAGACACTGGGGGGTTACTGGGGGGATACTGGGGGTTACTGGGGGATACTGGGATGAACTGGGGGGATACTGGGGGGATACTGGGGGTTACTGGGAGGGAATGGGGTGATACTGGGATGAAGTGGGGGGTTACTGGGGGGATACTGGGGGTTACTGGGGGATACTGGGATGAACTGGGGGGATACTGGGGGGATACTGGGGGTTACTGGGAGGGAATGGGGTGATACTGGGATGAACTGGGGGGTTACTGGGGACACTGGGGTGATACTGGGAGACACTGGGAGGTTACTGGGGGGATACTGGGGGTTACTGGGAGGGAATGGGGTGATACTGGGAGACACTGGGAGGTTACTGGGGGGATACTGGGGGTTACTGGGGGATACTGGGATGAACTGGGGGGATACTGGGGGGATACTGGGGGTTACTGGGAGGGAATGGGGTGATACTGGGGGACACTGGGGGGTTACTGGGGGGATACTGGGGGGATACTGGGGGTTACTGGGATGAACTGGGGGGATACTGGGGGGATACTGGGGGTTACTGGGAGGGAATGGGGTGATACTGGGGGACACTGGGGGGTAACTGGGGGGATACTGGGGGTTACTGGGATGAACTGGGGGGATACTGGGGGGATACTGGGGGTTACTGGGAGGGAATGGGGGGATACTGGGATGAACTGGGGGGTTACTGGGGATACTGGGGTGATACTGGGAGACACTGGGAGGTTACTGGGGGGATACTGGGGGTTACTGGGAGGGAATGGGGTGATACTGGGAGACACTGGGGGGTTACTGGGGGGATACTGGGGGTTACTGGGGGATACTGGGATGAACTGGGGGGTTACTGTGGGGATACTGGGAGACACTGGGAGGTTACTGGGGGGATACTGGGGGTTACTGGGACGGAATGGGGTGATACTGGGATGAACTGGGGGTTACTGGGGACACTGGGGTGATACTGGGGGATACTGGGGGGATACTGGGGGGATACTGGGGGTTACTGGGAGGGAATGGGCTGATACTGGGGGACACTGGGGGGTTACTGGGGAGATACTGGGGGTTACTGGGAGGGAATGGTGGGTTACTGGGATGAACTGGGGGGTTACTGGGAGACACTGGGGTGATACTGGGGGACACTGGGGGGTTACTGGGGGGATACTGGGGGTTACTGGGAGGGAATGGGGGGATACTGGGGTATACTGGGAGTTACTGGGAGGGAATGGGGGGATACTGGGATGAACTGGGGGGTTACTGGGGACACTGGGGTGATACTGGGAGACACTGGGAGGTTACTGGGGGGACACTGGGGTGATACTGGGAGACACTGGGAGGTTACTGGGGGGATACTGGGGGTTACTGGGACGGAATGGGGTGATACTGGGATGAACTGGGGGTTACTGGGGACACTGGGGTGATACTGGGGGATACTGGGGGGATACTGGGGGGATACTGGGGGTTACTGGGAGGGAATGGGCTGATACTGGGAGACACTGGGGGGTTACTGGGGGGATACTGGGGGTTACTGGGAGGGAATGGGGGATATTGGGATGAACTGGGGGGTTACTGGTGACACTGGGGTGATACTGGGAGACACTGGGAGGTTACTGGGGGGATACTGGGGGTTACTGGGAGGGAATGGGGGGATACTGGGATGAACTGGGGGTTACTGGGGACACTGGGGTGATACTGGGAGACACTGGGAGGTTACTGGGGGGATACTGGGGGTTACTGGGGGATACTGGGATGAACTGGGGGGTTACTGGGGACACTGGGGTGATACTGGGAGACACTGGGAGGTTACTGGGGGGATACTGGGGGTTACTGGGAGGGAATGGGGTGATACTGGGGGACACTGGGAGGTTACTGGGGGGATACTGGGGGTTACTGGGGGATACTGGGATGAACTGGGGGGATACTGGGGGGATACTGGGGGTTACTGGGAGGGAATGGGGTGATACTGGGGGACACTGGGGGGTTACTGGGGGGATACTGGGGGTTACTGGGATGAACTGGGGGGATACTGGGGGGATACTGGGGGTTACTGGGAGGGAATGGGGTGATACTGGGATGAACTGGGGGGTTACTGGGGGACACTGGAGTGATACTGGGAGACACTGGGAGGTTACTGGGGGGATACTGGGGTGATACTGGGATGAACTGGGGGGTTACTGGGGGGATACTGGGGGTTACTGGGAGGGAATGGTGGGTTACTGGGATGAACTGGGGGGTTACTGGGGTATACTGGGGGTTACTGGGAGGGAATGGGGGGATACTGGGATGAACTGGGGGGTTACTGGGGTATACTGGGGGTTACTGGGAGGGAATGGGGTGATACTGGGAGACACTGGGGGGTTACTGGGGGGATACTGGGGGTTACTGGGAGGGAATGGTGGGTTACTGGGATGAACTGGGGGGTTACTGGGGGACACTGGGGTGATACTGGGGGACACTGGGGGGTTACTGGGGGGATACTGGGGGTTACTGGGGGATACTGGGATGAACTGGGGGGATACTGGGGGGATACTGGGGGTTACTGGGATGAACTGGGGGGATACTGGGGGGATACTGGGGGTTACTGGGAGGGAATGGGGTGATACTGGGATGAACTGGGGGGTTACTGGGGACACTGGGGTGATACTGGGATGAACTGGGAGGTTACTGGGGGACACTGGGGTGATACTGGGATGAACTGGGGGGTTACTGGGGGACACTGGGGTGATACTGGGAGACACTGGGGGGTTACTGGGGGGATACTGGGGGTTACTGGGAGGGACTGGGATGCATTGGGAGGATACTGGGGGATACTGGGGGATACTGGGGGATACTGGGATGAACTGGGGGGATACTGGGAGGCACTGAGGGTTACTGGGAGGTTACTGGAGGAACTGGGAGGCACTGGGGGGACACTGGAAGGTTACTGAGAGGTTACTGGGAGGTAACTGGTTTATAGTGGTGTATACGGGTTTATACTGGTCCATACTGGTTTATACTGGTTTATACTGGTTTATACTGGTCTATACTGGTTTATACTGGTCCATACTGGTACCTTGCAGCAGCCGGGGTCCCAGTTGCCCCCAGAGCCGGGAACTCTCGGCCAGCGCCCCCCAGGGGACCGATCCTGGAGCTGCAAGACACCCCATACTGGGGATACTGGGGATACTGGGAGGGACTGGGAGACACATACTGGGGATACTGGGGATACTGGGAGACACATACTGGGGATACTGGGGATACTGGGGATACTGGGAGACACATACTGGGGATACTGGGGATACTGGGAGGGACTGGGAGGCACATACTGGGGATACTGGGGATACTGGGAGGGACTGGGAGGCACATACTGGGGATACTGGGGATACTGGAGACACATACTGGGGATACTGGGGATACTGGGGATACTGGGAGACACATACTGGGGATACTGGGGATACCTGGAGACACACACTGGGGATACTGGGGATACTGGGAGGGACTGGGAGACACATACTGGGGATACTGGGGATACCTGGAGACACACACTGGGGATACTGGGGATACTGGGAGGGACTGGGAGGCACATACTGGGGATACTGGGGATACTGGAGACATACTGGGGATACTGGGGATACTGGGAGGGACTGGGAGGCGATACTGGGGATACTGGGGATACTCGGAGACACATACTGGGGATACTGGGGATACTGGGGATACTGGGAGACACATACTGGGGATACTGGGGATACTGGGAGGGACTGGGAGACACATACTGGGGATACTGGGGATACTGGGAGACACACACTGGGGATACTGGGGATACTGGGAGGGACTGAGAGGCGATACTGGGGATACTGGGACCGAAATGACCCCCAGGGACCCCAATGACCCCCAAGGGACCCCAATGACCCCCAGGGGACCCAAATGACCCCCAGGGACCCCAATGACCCCCAGGGACCCAATGACCCCCAGCGACCCTGAATGACCCCCAGGGACCCAAGTGACCCCCAAGGACCCCAATGATCCCCAAGGACCCCAAATAACCCCCAAAGGACCCCATTGACCCCCAGGGGACCCCATTGACCCCCAGGGACCCCAATGACCCCCAAGGGACCCAAGTGACCCCCAAGGACCCCATTGACCCCCAGGGGACTCAATGACCCCCAAGGACCCCATTGATCCCCAAGGACCCCATTGACCCCCAAGAACCCCAATGACCCCCAGGGGACCCAAGTGACCCCCAAAGGACCCAATGACCCCCAAGGACCCAAATGACCCCCAAGGACCCCATTGACCCCCAGGGACCCCAAATGACCCCCAAGGACCCCAATGACCCCCAGGGGACCCAAACGACCCCCAAGGACCCCAATGACCCCCAAGGACCCCATTGACCCCCAGGGGACCCCAATGACCCCCAGGGACCCAAGTGACCCCCAGGGACCCCAAATGACCCCCAGGGACCCCATTGACCCCCAGGGACCCCAATGACCCCCAAGGACCCAAATGACCCCCAAGGGACCCAATGACACGCAGGGGACCCAAGTGACCCCTAGGGTCCCCAAATTGCCCCAAGGGGACCCAAATGATCCCCAGGGGACTCAATGACCCCGAAGGACCCCATTGACCCCCAGGGGACCCCAATGACCCCCAGGGACCCCAAATAACCCCCAAGGACCCCAATGACCCCCAGGGGACTCAATGACCCTGAAGTATCCCATTGACCCCCAAGGACCCCAATGACCCCCAAGGATCCCAATGACCCCCAGGGACCCCATTGACCCCCAGGGACCCCAAGTGACCCCCAAGAACCCCAATGACCCCCAGGGGACCCAAGTGACCCCCAAAGGACCCAATGACCCCCAAGGACCCCAAATAACCCCCAAGGACCCCATTGACCCCCAGGGACCCCAATGACCCCCAAGGACCCAAATGACCCCCAAGGGACCCAATGACACGCAGGGGACCCAAGTGACCCCTAGGGTCCCCAAATTGCCCCAAGGGGACCCAAATGATCCCCAGGGGACTCAATGACCCCGAAGGACCCCATTGACCCCCAGGGGACCCCAATGACCCCCAGGGACCCCAAATAACCCCCAAGGACCCCAATGACCCCCAGGGGACTCAATGACCCTGAAGTATCCCATTGACCCCCAAGGACCCCAATGACCCCCAAGGATCCCAATGACCCCCAGGGACCCCATTGACCCCCAGGGACCCCAAGTGACCCCCAAGAACCCCAATGACCCCCAGGGGACCCAAGTGACCCCCAAAGGACCCAATGACCCCCAAGGACCCCAAATAACCCCCAAGGACCCCATTGACCCCCAGGGACCCCAATGACCCCCAAGGACCCAAATGACCCCCAAGGGACCCAATGACACGCAGGGGACCCAAGTGACCCCTAGGGTCCCCAAATTGCCCCAAGGGGACCCAAATGATCCCCAGGGGACTCAATGACCCCGAAGGACCCCATTGACCCCCAGGGGACCCCAATGACCCCCAGGGACCCCAAATAACCCCCAAGGACCCCAATGACCCCCAGGGGACTCAATGACCCTGAAGTATCCCATTGACCCCCAAGGACCCCATTGACCCCCAGGGGACTCAATGACCCCCAGGGGACCCAAGTGACCCCCAAAGGACCCAAATGCCCCCCAGGGACCCCAATGACCCCCAAGGACCCCATTGACCCCCAAGGACCCCAATGACGCCCAAGGGACTCAATGACCCCAAAGGATCCCATTGACCCCCAGGGACCCCATTGACCCCCAAGGACCCCATTGACCCCCAGGGGACCCCAATGACCCCCAGGGGACCCCAATGACCCCCAGGGGACCCAAGTGACCCCCAAGGACCCAATGACCCCCAGGGACCCCAACGACCCCCAGGGGACTCAATGACCCCGAAGGATCCCATTGACCCCCAGGGACCCCATTGACCCCCAGGGACCCCATTGACCCCCAGGGGACCCCATTGACCCCCAAGGACCCCAATGACCCCCAGGGGACTCAATGACCCCGAAGGATCCCATTGACCCCCAGGGACCCCATTGACCCCCAGGGACCCCAATGACCCCCAAGGACCCAAATGACCTCCAGGGGACCCCATTGACCCCCAGGGACCCCCAATGACCCCCAGGGACCCAAATGACCCCCAAGGGACCCCAAATAACCCCCAAGGACCCCATTGACCCCCAGGGACCCCAATGACCCCCAAGGACCCCAATGACCCCCAAGGACCCCATTGACCCCCAAGGACCCCAATGACCCCCAAGGACCCCAATGACCCCCAAGGACCCAAATGACCCCCAAGGGACCCAATGACCCCCAAGGGACCCAATGACCCCCAGGGGACCCAAGTGACCCCCCAGGGACCCAAGTGACCCCGAAGGACCCCATTGACCCCCAAGGACCCCAAATAACCCCCAAGGACCCCATTGACCCCCAGGGACCCCAATAACCCCCAGGGGACTCAATGACCCTGAAGTATCCCATTGACCCCCAAGGACCCCAATGACCCCCAAGGATCCCAATGACCCCCAGGGGACCCAAATGACCCCCAGGGACCCAAATGACCCCCAAGGGACCCCAAATGACCCCCAGGGACCCAAATGACCCCGAAGGATCCCAATGACCCCCAAGGGACCCAAGTGACCCCCAAGGACCCCATTGACCCCCAGGGACCCCAATGACCCCCAAGGACCCAAATGACCTCCAGGGGACCCCATTGACCCCCAGGGACCCCGAACGACCCCCAGGGACCCCAATGACCCCCAAGGACCCCAAATAACCCCCAAGGACCCCAATGACCCCCAGGGGACCCAAGTGACCCCAAAGGATCCCATTGACCCCCAAGGACCCCAAATAACCCCCAAGGACCCCATTGACCCCCAGGGACCCCAATGACCCGCAGGGGACCCCAATGACCCCCAAGGACCCCAATGACCCCCAAGGACCCAAGTGACCCCCAAGGACCCCATTGACCCCCAGGGGACTCAATGACCCTGAAGTATCCCATTGACCCCCAAGGACCCCAAATGACCCTCAGGGACCCCAAGTGACCCCCAGGGACCCCAAATGCCCCCCAGGGACCCCCAACCGTCCCCCATTGTCCCCGATGCACTCACGGCAGCGGCGCAGACGGGCCTGCAGGGGGCGCAGCGCGGGGGCCAGGGGCGCCCCCTGCGGGACGGGAGGACCCAGCAGCTCCTCCAGCAGCAGCGCGTGGGCGGCCGCCAAAATGGGGGTGTCGGGGGGAGCCCCCCCGCGTAGCCCCACCCCCACCCAGCCTTTTGGTGGGGGAGAAGGGATACGGGGGTCAACCGGATGCCTGGGTTCATTCCCGGATGCCTGGGTCCCCTTGTTTGGGTCTCCCCGAACTCCTGGGTTCCTCCTGAACTCCTGGGTCCCTCCCGAACTCCTGGGTCCCTCCTGTACTCCTGGGTCCCTCCCGAACTCCTGGGTCCCTCCCGAACTCCTGGGTCCCTCCTGAACTCCTGGGTTCCTCCTGAACTTCTGGGTCCCTCCCGAACTCCTGGGTCCCCTCCTGTACTCCTGTGTCACTCCCGAACTCCTGGGTCCCCTATACGGGTCCCCCCGAACTCCTGGGTCCCTCCCGAACTCCTGGGTCCCTCCCGAACTCCTGGGTCCCCTCCTGTACTCCTGTGTCACTCCCGAACTCCTGGGTCCCCTATACGGGTCCCCCCGAACTCCTGGGTCCCTCCTGAACTCCTGGGTCCCCTATTTGGATCCCTCCCGAACTCCTGGGTCCCTCCCGCACTCCTGGGTCCTTCCCGGACGCCTGGGTCCCTCCCGGACGCCTGGGTCCCCACCTTCAGAGGGGCGGAGCACAATGATGTAATTCTCGGTGCCGCACTCTAGCGCCTTCTTGAATTCGGCCTCACTGCAGGGGGACACCCGGACGCCTGGGTCCCCCCGAACTCCTGGGTCCCTCAGAACTCCTGGGTCCCTCCCGACCTCCTGGGTCCCCGGACTCCTGGGTCCCCCAAACTCCTGGGTCCCCTGGATGCCTGGGTCCCTCAGAACTCCTGGGTCCCCTATTTGGGTCCCTCCCGAACTCCAGGGTCCCCTATTTGGGTCCCTCCCGAACTCCTGGGTCCCTCCCGAACTCCTGGGTCCCCTATTTGGGTCCCTCCCGAACTCCTGGGTCCCTCCCGAACTCCTGGGTCCCCTATTTGGGTCCCTCCCGAACTCCTGGGTCCCTCCCGAACTCCTGGGTCCCCTATTTGGGTCCCTCCCGAACTCCTGGGTCCCTCCCAAACTCCTGGGTCCCCTGGACACCTGGGTCCCACAGAACTCCTGGGTCCCCTATTTGGGTCCCTCCCCGAACTCCTGGGTCCCCCAGACTCCTAGGTCCCTCAGAACTCCTGGGTCCCTCCCGAACTCCTGGGTCCCCTATTTGGGTCCCTCCCCGAACTCCTGGGTCCCCCGGACTCCTGGGTCCCTCCCGAACTCCTGGGTCCCCCGGACGCCTGGGTCCCTCACCTCTGGACCAGCCGGTGCAGGGGGGCTCCCAAGTGGAGGGTGAGGCGGGTGCTGAAGCCTGAGGGGACAATGGGGACATGGGTGACATTGGGTCATACTGGTCATACTGGTCACACTGGGTGCCACACTGGTCATACTGGGGCTCATACTGGTCACACTGGGGGTCACACTGGTCACACTGGGGCTCATACTGGTCACACTGGGCCTCATACTGGTCACACTGGGGCTCATACTGGTCATACTGGGGCTCATACTGGGGCTCATACTGGTCATACTGGGGCTCATACTGGTCACACTGGGGCTCATACTGGTCATACTGGGGCTCATACTGGGGCTCATACTGGTCATACTGGGGCTCATACTGGTCACATTGGGGCTCATACTGGTCATACTGGGGCTCATACTGGTCACACTGGTCAAACTGGGGCTCATACTGGGGCTCATACTGGTCACACTGGGGCTCATACTGGTCATACTGGTCACACTGGGGCTCATACTGGTCACACTGTGGGTCACATTGTTCACACTGGGGCTCATACTGGTCATACTGGTTACACTGGGGGTCACACTGGGGCTCATACTGGTCACACTGGGGCTCACACTGGTCATACTGGGGGTCACACTGGGGCTCATACTGGGGCTCACACTGGTCACACTGGGGCTCATACTGGTCACACTGGGGCTCATACTGGTCATACTGGTCACACTGGGGCTCATACTGGGGCTCATACTGGTCACACTGGGGCTCATACTGGTCACACTGGTCACACTGGGGCTCATACTGGTCATACTGGGGCTCATACTGGTCACACTGGTCACACTGGGGCTCATACTGGTCACACTGGGGCTCATACTGGTCATACTGGTCACACTGGGGCTCATACTGGTCACACTGGGGCTCATACTGGTCACACTGGTCACACTGGGGGTCATACTGGTCACACTGGTCACACTGGGGCTCATACTGGTCACACTGGGGCTCACACTGGTCATACTGGGGGTCACACTGGGGCTCATACTTGTCACACTGGGCCTCATACTGGTCACACTGGTCACACTGGGGCTCATACTGGTCACACTGGGGCTCATACTGGTCATACTGGTGACACTGGGGCTCATACTGGTCACACTGGTCACACTGGGGCTCATACTGGTCATACTGGGGCTCATACTGGTCATACTGGTCACACTGGGGCTCATACTGGTCATACTGGGGCTCATACTGGTCACACTGGGGCTCATACTGGTCATACTGGTCACACTGGGGGTCACACTGGTCACACTGGGGCTCATACTGGTCACACTGGGGCTCATACTGGTCATACTGGTCACACTGGGGGTCACACTGGTCACACTGGGGCTCACACTGGTCACACTGGGGCTCATACTGGTCACACTGGTCACACTGGGGCTCATACTGGTCACACTGGGGCTCATACTGGTCATACTGGTCACACTGGGGCTCATACTGGTCATACTGGGGCTCATACTGGTCATACTGGTCACACTGGGGGTCACACTAGTCACACTGGGGCTCATACTGGGGCTCATACTGGTCACACTGGTCACACTGGGGGTCACACTGGTCACACTGGGGCTCATACTGGTCACACTGGGGCTCATACTGGTCATACTGGTCACACTGAGGCTCATACTGGTCACACTGGGGGTCACACTGGTCACACTGGGGCTCATACTGGTCATACTGGGGCTCATACTGGTCACACTGGGGCTCATACTGGTCACACTGGTCACACTGGGGCTCATACTGGTCACACTGCGGCTCATACTGGTCACACTGGGGCTCATACTGGTCATACTGGGGCTCATACTGGTCATACTGGGGCTCATACTGGTCATACTGGTCACACTGGGGGTCATACTGGTCACACTGGGGCTCATACTGGTCACACTGGTCACACTGGGGCTCATACTGGTCACACTGGGGCTCACACTGGTCACACTGGGGCTCATACTGGTCACACTGGGGCTCACACTGGGGCTCATACTGGTCACACTGGGGCTCATACTGGTCACACTGGTCACACTGGGGCTCATACTGGTCACACTGGGGCTCATACTGGTCATACTGGTGACACTGGGGCTCATACTGGTCACACTGGGGCTCATACTGGTCATACTGGTGACACTGGGGCTCATACTGGTGACACTGGGGCTCATACTGGTCACACCGGTCACACTGGGGCTCATACTGGTCACACTGGGGCTCATACTGGTCATACTGGTGACACTGGGGCTCATACTGGTCACACTGGGGCTCATACTGGTCATACTGGTGACACTGGGGCTCATACTGGTCATACTGGGGCTCATACTGGTCACACTGGGGCTCATACTGGTCATACTGGTGACACTGGGGCTCATACTGGTCACACTGGGGCTCATACTGGTCACACTGGGGCTCATACTGGTCACACTGGTCACACTGGGGCTCATACTGGTCACACTGGGGCTCATACTGGTCATACTGGTCACACTGGGGGTCACACTGGTCACACTGGGGCTCATACTGGTCACACTGGGGCTCATACTGGTCATACTGGTGCCACTGGTCCCACTGACCCGGCAGCAGCGGCTCCTCCGGGTTCACCTCCGCGGGGGTGGGCACCCACAGCGCTCCGCCCCCTTTGGCCGAGACTCCGCCCCCTGTGTGGAAACCACGCCCCCGGGTTTAAAAACGCGTCCCCCGGGAGGCTCCGCCCCCTCCAGCTGAGACCACGCCCCCCTGGTGGGAAATCCCGCCCCCCGAGGTAGGTCCTGCCGCAGCCCCGCCCCCTAGACAGGCCACGCCCCCCAGTGGAAGCCACGCCCATGGGAGGGGGGACTGGGAGGGCTGTGGGGGTCACTGGGGGGTCACTGGGATGGACTGGGAGGGACTGGGATGGGCTGGGATGGACTGGGATGAACTGGGATGAACTGGAAGGGATGTGTGGGTCACTGGGGGGGTCACTGGGATGGACTGGGATGAACTGGGATGAACTGGGATGGACTGGGATGGACTGGGATGGACTGGGATGAACTGGGATGAACTGGGAGGGATGTGTGGGTCACTGGGGGGGTCACTGGGATACACTGGGATGAACTGGAATGAACTGGGATGGACTGGGATGGACTGGGATGGACTGGGATGGACTGGGAGGGATGTGTGGGTCACTGGGGGGGTCACTGGGATGGACTGGGATGGACTGGGATGAACTGGGATGGACTGGGATGGACTGGGATGAACTGGGATGGACTGGGATGGATGTGTGGGTCACTGGGGGGGTCACTGGGATACACTGGGATGAACTGGGATGCACTGGGATGGACTGGGATGGACTGGGATGGACTGGGAGGGATGTGTGGGTCACTGGGGGGGTCACTGGGATGGACTGGGATGGACTGGGATGAACTGGGATGGACTGGGAGGGACTGGGATGGACTGGGATGGACTGGGATGCACTGGGAGGGATGTGTGGGTCACTGGGGGGGTCACTGGGATGAACTGGGATGAACTGGGATGGACTGGGATGGACTGGGATGCACTGGGATGGACTTGGATGGACTGGGATGAACTGGGATGAACTGGGAGGGACTGGGATGAACTGGGATGAACTGGGATGGACTGGGATGGACTGGGATGGACTGCGATGGACTGGGATGAACTGGGAGGGATGTGTGGGTCACTGGGGGGGTCACTGGGATGAACTGGGATGGACTGGGATGGACTGGGATGGACTGGAATGGACTGGGATGAACTGGGATGGACTGGGATGGATGTGTGGATCACTGGGGGGGTCACTGGGATGAACTGGGATGGACTGGGATGGACTGGGATGAACTGGGATGCACTGGGAGGGACTGGGATGAACTGGGATGGACTGGGAGGGATGTGTGGGTCACTGGGGGGGTCACTGGGATGGACTGGGATGAACTGGGATGGACTGGGATGAACTGGGATGGACTGGGATGAACTGGGATGAACTGGGATGGACTGGGATGGACTGGGATGAACTGGGATGGACTGGGATGGACTGGGGGTCACTGGGATGAACTGGGATGGACTGGGATGGACTGGGATGGACTGGGATGGACTGGGAGGGATGTGTGGGTCACTGGGGGGTCACTGGGATGAACTGGGATGGACCGGGATGGACTGGGATGAACTGGGATGGACTGGGATGAACTGGGATGAACTGGGATGAACTGGGAGGGACTGGGATGAACTGGGATGGACTGGGATGGACTGGGCGGGGACTGGGAGGGATGTGTGGGTCACTGGGGGGGTCACTGGGATGGACTGGGATGAACTGGGATGGACTGGGATGGACTGGAATGGACTGGGATGAACTGGGATGGACTGGGATGGATGTGTGGATCACTGGGGGGGTCACTGGGATGAACTGGGATGGACTGGGATGGACTGGGATGAACTGGGATGAACTGGGATGCACTGGGAGGGATGTGTGGGTCACTGGGATGGACTGGGATGAACTGGGATGGACTGGGATGGACTGGATGAACTGGGATGGACTGGGATGGACTGGGATGGACTGGGATGAACTGGAAGGATGTGTGGGTCACTGGGGGGGTCACTGGGATGAACTGGGATGAACTGGAATGAACTGGGATGGACTGGGATGGACTGGGATGGACTGGGATGTAAACTGGGATGGACTGGGATGAACTGGGATGGACTGGGATGGACTGGGATGAACTGGGATGGACTGGGATGGACTGGCGGGGTCTGGGAGGGATGTGTGGGTCACTGGGATGGACTGGGATGAACTGGATGAACTGGGATGCACTGGGATGAACTGGGATGGACTGGAATGAACTGGGGGTTCCTACCTTGCCCGGCCATCCGCCGCCCCGCCCCCGGCGCCGTTAGCCCCGCCCCTTCCGGCGCTGGCCCCGCCCCTGCAGGCGCGCCGCAGCGCCAGGCGCAGGCGCGGCCGGTTGAGGGAGCGCAGGCGCAGCGAGCGCACGGCGCGCACGTTGGCCAGCAGGTGAGTGGCCAGCAGCAGCGACACGGCCCACGGCGTCACCCTGCGCGGACACGGGGGGCGTGGGGGACGTGGGGGACGTGGGGACGGCGGGAAACGCGCCCCCCGCAACAGCCGGGCCCGACATTCCCCCCCCCCGCCCCCCCCCCCACCCGCTGCTTTGGGCTTGAGGCCGCGACACTTGGTGAGGCCACGCCCCCCCCCCGTGAGGGCACGCCCCCTTGGTGAGGCCGCGCCCCCTAGGTGAGGCCACGCCCCCTAGGTGAGGCCACGCCCCATAGGTGAGGCCACACCTCCCTTGGTGGAGCCATGCCCCCTTGTTGAGGCCACACCTCCCTTGGTGAGGCCACGCCCCCTTGGTCAGGCCACACCCCCCCTTGCTGTGGTCACACCTCCCTTGGTGAGGCCACGCCCCCTTGGTGAGGCCGCGCCTCTCTTGGTGAGGCCACGCCCCCCTCCCCCGTGAGGCCACACCTCCCTAGGTGAGGCCACACCTCCCTTGGTGAGGCCACGCCCCCCGGTGAGGCCACGCCCCCCTGGTGAGGCCACTCCCCCCATGGTGAGGCCACACCCCCCTTGTTGTGGCCACACCTCCCTTGGTGTGGCCACGCCCCCTTGGTGAGGCCACACCCCCCTTGTTGTGGCCACAACCCCTTGGTGAGGCCCACGCCCCCTTGGTGAGGCCACGCCCCCTTGATGAGGCCACGCCCCCTTGATGAGGCCACGCCTCCTTGGTGAGGCCACACCCCCTTGATGAGGCCACGCCCCCTTGGTGAGGCCATGCCTCTCTTGGTGAGGCCACGCCCTGCCCCCCGTGAGGCCACGCCTCCTTTGGTGAGGCCACGCCCCCTTAGTGAGGCCACACCCCCCTTGTTGTGGCCACAACCCCTTGGTGAGGCCCACGCCCCCTTGGTGAGGCCACGCCCCCTTGATGAGGCCACACCTCCTTGGTGAGGCAACACCCCCTTGCCACGCCTCCTTGGTGAGGCCACACCCCCTTGATGAGGCCACGCCTCCTTGGTGAGGCCATGCCTCTCTTGGTGAGGCCACGCCCTGCCCCCCGTGAGGCCACGCCTCCCTTGGTGAGGCCCCCCCCCCTTGGTGAGGCCACGCCCCCTAGGTGAGGCCACGCCCCCTAAGCTAAGCCACGCCTCCCCTTAGGCCACGCCCCCTTGGTGAGGCCGCACCTCCCTTGGTGTGGCCACACCCCTCTTGGTGAGGCCACGCCCCCTTGTTGTGGCCACAACCCCTTGGTGAGGCCACACCCCCTAGGTGAGGCCACGCCCCCCGTGATGGCACGCCCTCTTGGTGAAGCCACGCCCCCTTGGTGAGGCCGCAACTCCTAGGTGAGGCCACGCCCCCTTGGTGAGGCTGTGCCCATCTTGGTGAGGCCCACGCCCCCTTGGTGAGGCCACGCCCCCTTGATGAGGCCACGCCCCCTTGGTCAGGCCACACCCCCCCTTGCTGTGGTCACACCTCCCTTGGTGAGGCCACGCCCCCTTGGTGAGGCCACGCCTCCTTGGTGAGGCCACACCTCCCTAGGTGAGGCCACACCTCCCTTGGTGAGGCCACGCCCCCCTGGTGAGGCCACTCCCCCCATGGTGAGGCCTCACCCCCCTTGTTGTGGCCACACCTCCCTTGGTGTGGCCACGCCCCCTTGGTGAGGCCACACCCCCCTTGTTGTGGCCACAACCCCTTGGTGAGGCCCACGCCCCCTTGGTGAGGCCACGCCCCCTTGATGAGGCCACACCTCCTTGGTGAGGCCACACCCCCTTGATGAGGCCACGCCTCCTTGGTGAGGCCATGCCTCTCTTGGTGAGGCCACGCCCTGCCCCCCGTGAGGCCACGCCTCCCTTGGTGAGGCCGCAACGCCATTGGTGAGGCCACGCCCCCCCGCCCCCACCCGTGAGGCCACACCTCCCTTGGTGAGGCCACGCCCCCTTGGTGAGGCCACTCCCCCCTTTTTGTGGCCACACCTCCCTTGGTGAGGCCCACGCCCCCTTGGTGAGGCCGCGCCCCCTTGATGAGGCCACACCTCCTTGGTGAGGCCACACCCCCTTGATGAGGCCACGCCTCCTTGGTGAGGCCATGCCTCTCTTGGTGAGGCCACGCCCTGCCCCCCGTGAGGCCACGCCTCCCTTGGTGAGGCCACCCCCCCCCCCTTGGTGAGGCCACGCCCCCTTGGTGAGGCCACGCCCCCTAGGTGAGGCCGCGCCTCCCCTTGGTGAGGCCGCAACGCCATTGGTGAGGCCACGACCCCCACCCCCACCCGTGAGGCCACACCTCCCTTTGGTGAGGCCACGCCCCCTTGGTGAGGCCACTCCCCCCTTTTTGTGGCCACACCTCCCTTGGGGAGGCCACGCCCCTTTGGTGAGGCCACACCTCCTTGGTGAGGCCACACCCCCTTGATGAGGCCACGCCTCCTTGGTGAGGCCATGCCTCTCTTGGTGAGGCCACGCCCTGCCCCCCGTGAGGCCACGCCTCCCTTGGTGAGGCCACCCCCCCCCCCCTTGGTGAGGCCACGCCCCCTTGGTGAGGCCACGCCCCCTAGGTGAGGCCGCGCCTCCCCTTGGTGAGGCCGCAACGCCATTGGTGAGGCCACGCCCCCCCGCCCCCACCCGTGAGGCCACACCTCCCTTGGTGAGGCCACGCCCCCTTGGTGAGGCCACACCCCCCTTGTTGTGGCCACAACCCCTTGGTGAGGCCCACGCCCCCTTGGTGAGGCCGCGCCTCCTTGGTGAGGCCACACCCCCTTGATGAGGCCACGCCTCCCTTGGTGAGGCCACCCCACCCCCTTGGTGAGGCCACGCCCCCTTGGTGAGGCCGCGCCTCCCCTTGGTGAGGCCGCAACGCCATTGGTGAGGCCACACCCCCCGCCCCCACCCGTGAGGCCACACCTCCCTTGGTGAGGCCACGCCCCCTTGGCGAGGCCACACCCCCCTTGTTGTGGCCACAACCCCTTGGTGAGGCCACGCCCCCTTGGTGAGGCCGCACCTCCTTGGTGAGGCCACACCCCCTTGATGAGGCCACGCCTCCTTGGTGAGGCCATGCCTCCCTTGGTGAGGCCACCCCCCCCCCCTTGGTGAGGCCACGCCCCCTTGATGAGGCCACACCTCCTTGGTGAGGCCACACACCCTTGATGAGGCCACGCCTCCTTGGTGAGGCCACGCCTCTCTTGGTGAGGCCACGCCCTGCCCCCCGTGAGGCCACGCCTCCCTTGGTGAGGCCACCCCCCCCCCCCTTGGTGAGGCCACGCCCCCTAGGTGAGGCCGCGCTCCCCTTGGTGAGGCCGCAAAGCCATTGGTGAGGCCACGCCCCCCCGCCCCCACCCGTGAGGCCACACCTCCCTTGTGGAGGCCACGCCCCCTTGCTGAGGCCACACCCCCCTTTTCGTGGCCACAACCCCTTGGTGAGGCCCACGCCCCCTTGGTGAGGCCACGCCCCCTTGATGAGGCCACACCTCCTTGGTGAGGCCACACCCCCTTGATGAGGCCACGCCTCCTTGGTGAGGCCATGCCTCTCTTGGTGAGGCCACGCCCTGCCCCCCGTGAGGCCACGCCTCCCTTGGTGAGGCCACCCCCCCCCCCTTGGTGAGGCCACGCCCCCTTGGCGAGGCCACGCCCCCTAGGTGAGGCCGCGCCTCCCCTTGGTGAGGCCGCAACGCCATTGGTGAGGCCACGCCCCCCCCGCCCCCACCCGTGAGGCCACACCTCCCTTGGTGAGGCCACGCCCCCTTGGTGAGGCCACACCCCCCCTTGTTGTGGCCACAACCCCTTGGTGAGGCCCACGCCCCCTTGGTGAGGCCACGCCCCCTTGGTGAGGCCACACCCCCCTTGTTGTGGCCACAACCCCTTGGTGAGGCCCACGCCCCCTTGGTGAGGCCACGCCCCCTTGATGAGGCCACACCTCCTTGGTGAGGCCACACCCCCTTGATGAGGCCACGCCTCCTTGGTGAGGCCATGCCTCTCTTGGTGAGGCCACGCCCTGCCCCCCGTGAGGCCACGCCTCCCTTGGTGAGGCCACCCCCCCCCCTTGGTGAGGCCACGCCCCCTTGGTGAGGCCACGCCCCCTAGGTGAGGCCGCGCCTCCCCTTGGTGAGGCCGCAACGCCATTGGTGAGGCCACGCCCCCCCCGCCCCCACCCGTGAGGCCACACCTCCCTTGGTGAGGCCACGCCCCCTTGGTGAGGCCACACCCCCCCTTGTTGTGGCCACAACCTCTTGGTGAGGCCCACGCCCCCTTGATGAGGCCACGCCCCCTTGGTGAGGCCGCGCCTCCGTCGGGGAGGCCACGCCCCCCCCCCCCGTGATGGCACGCCCTCTTGGTGATGCCACGCCCCCTTGGTGAGGCCACAACTCCCTAGGTGAGGCCACGCCCCTTGGGGAGGCTGCGCCCATCTTGGTGAGGCCACGCCCCCTTGGTGAGGCCACGCCCCCTTGGTGAGGCCACACCTCTCTTGGGGAGGCCACTCCCACCATGCTGAGGCCACGCCTCCCTTGGTGAGGCCACGCCACCTAGGTGAGGCCGCGCCCCTTGTGGCCACACCTCCCTTGGTGAGGCCATGCCTCTCTTGGTGAGGCCACGCCCCGCCCCCCGTGAGGCCACGCCTCATTGGTGAGGCCACGCCCTCCTTGTGGCCACACCTCCCATGGTGAGGCCACGCCCCCCTTGGTGAGGCCACACCTCCCTTGGTGAGGCCGCGCCTCCCTTGGTGAGGCCACGCCCCCCCTTGGAGACGCCACCCCCCCCCCCAGGTGAGGCCGCGCCCCCCCTTGGGTAGGCCACGCCCCCTTGGTGAGGCCACACCCCTCTTGTTGTGGCCACACCTCCCTTGGCGAGGCCACGCCCCCTTGAGAGGGCCGCCCCCCCCCCCCCCCTTGGTGAGACCACGCCTCCCTTGGTGAGGCCACCCCCCCCATGGTGAGGCCGCGCCTCCCTTGGTGAGGCCACGCCCCTTGATGAGGCCACACCCCCTTGGTGAGGCCACGCTCCCCCTCCCCCCGTGAGGCCACGCCTCCCTTGGTGAGGCCACACCTCCCTTGGTGAGGCCACACCTCCCTTGGTGAGGCCACGCCTCCCTTGGTGAGGCCACGCCTCCCTTGTTGTGGCCACACCCCCCTTGGTGAGGCCACGCCCCTTGATGAGGCCACACCCCCTTGGTGAGGCCACGCTCCCCCTCCCCCCGTGAGGCCACGCCTCCCTTGGTGAGGCCACACCTCCCTTGGTGAGGCCACGCCTCCCTTGTTGTGGCCACACCCCCCTTGGTGAGGCCACGCCCCTTGATGAGGCCACACCCCCTTGGTGAGGCCACGCTCCCCCTCCCCCCGTGAGGCCACGCCTCCCTTGGTGAGGCCACGCCTCCCTTGCTGAGGCCACACCTCCCTTGGTGAGGCCACGCCCCCCTTGTTGTGGACACCCCCCACCCACACCCCCTTATTGAGGCCCACGCCCCCTTGTTGAGGCCCCACCCCTTCCCCAAGCCCCACCCTTTTCCCAAGCCCCGCCCCCTTCCCCAAGCCCCTCCCCCTTCCCCAAGCCCCGCCCCTCACCATGGCCGCCCGTCCAGCAGCGGGAGCAGCAGCAGCGCCAGGATCAGCCCCACCCCGTTCACCAGCGTCTCCTGACCAGTACAAACCAGTATGGACCAGTATGGACCAGTACGGACCAGTATGGACCAGTACGGGCCAGTATGGGCCAGTAACCCCACCTACCACCACGCCCCAATCCTCTCCCAGTCCATCCCAGTTCCTCCCAGTTCCCCCCAGTCCATCCCAGTCCATCCCAGTCCATCCCAGTCCCCCCCCCAGTCCCATCCCAGTTCCCTCCCAGTCCCTCCCAGTCCCATCCCAGTCCATCCCAGTCCCTCCCAGTCCATCCCCGTTCCCTCCCAGTTTATCCCAGTTCCCTCCCAGTCCATCCCAGTTCATCCCAGTCCCTCCCCCAGTCCCATCCCAGTTCATCCCAGTCCCTCCCAGTCCATCCCAGTTCATCCCAGTCCCTCCCAGTCCATCCCAGTCCCTCCCAGTCCCTCCCCCAGTCCCATCCCAGTCCATCCCAGTCTCTCCCAGTCCCTCCCAGTCCCTCCCAGTTCCCTCCCAGTCCCTCCCAGTCTCTCCCAGTCCATCCCAGTCCATCCCAGTCCCTCCCAGTCCCTCCCAGTCCCTCCCAGTCCATCCCAGTCCATCCCAGTTCATCCCAGTCCATCCCAGTCCCATCCCAGTCCCTCCCAGTCCATCCCAGTCCCCCCAGTCCCTCCCAGTCCCTTCCAGTCCCATCCCAGTCCCATCCCAGTCCCATCCCAGTCCATCCCAGTCCCCCCCAGTCCCATCCCAGTCCCCCCAGTCCCTCCCAGTCCATCCCAGTCCCTCCCAGTCCCTCCCAGTCCCATCCCAGTCCATCCCAGTCCCTCCCAGTCCCATCCCAGTCCATCCCAGTCCCTCCCAGTCCCTCCCAGTCCCATCCCAGTTCATCCCAGTTCCCCCCAGTCCATCCCAGTCCATCCCAGTTCCCTCCCAGTTCCCCCCAGTCCCTCCCAGTCCATCCCAGTTCCCTCCCAGTTCCCCCCAGTCCATCCCAGTCCATCCCAGTCCCATCCCAGTCCATCCCAGTCCCTCCCAGTCCATCCCAGTTCCCTCCCAGTCCATCCCAGTCCATCCCAGTTCCCTCCCAGTCCCTCCCAGTCTCTCCCAGTTCCCTCCCAGTCCATCCCAGTCCCTCCCAGTCCATCCCAGTCCATCCCAGTCCATCCCAGTCCATCCCAGTTCATCCCAGTCCCTCCCAGTCCATCCCAGTCCCTCCCAGTCCCACCCAGTCCCATCCCAGTCCATCCCAGTTCCCTCCCAGTTCCCCCCAGTCCATCCCAGTCCATCCCAGTCCATCCCAGTCCATCCCAGTCCCTCCCAGTCCCTCCCAGTCCATCCCAGTCCCTCCCAGTCCATCCCAGTCCATCCCAGTCCCCCCCCCAGTCCCATCCCAGTCCCTCCCAGTCTCTCCCAGTTCCCTCCCAGTCCATCCCAGTCCATCCCAGTCCATCCCAGTCCCATCCCAGTCCATCCCAGTCCCATCCCAGTCCATCCCAGTCCATCCCAGTTCCCTCCCAGTCCCTCCCAGTCTCTCCCAGTTCCCTCCCAGTCCATCCCAGTCCCATCCCAGTCCATCCCAGTCTCTCCCAGTTCCCTCCCAGTCCATCCCAGTCTCTCCCAGTTCCCTCCCAGTCCATCCCAGTCCCATCCCAGTCCATCCCAGTCCCTCCCAGTCCCTCCCAGTCCCATCCCAGTCCATCCCAGTCCCTCCCAGTCCATCCCAGTCCATCCCAGTCCCTCCCAGTCCCTCCCAGTCCATCCCAGTCCATCCCAGTCCCTCCCAGTCCCTCCCAGTCCATCCCAGTCCATCCCAGTCCCTCCCAGTCCCTCCCAGTCCCATCCCAGTCCCATCCCAGTCCCATCCCAGTTCCCTCCCAGTCCCTCCCAGTCCATCCCAGTTCCCTCCCAGTCCCTCCCAGTCCATCCCAGTCCCTCCCAGTTCCCTCCCAGTCCCTCCCAGTCCATCCCAGTCCCTCCCAGTCCATCCCAGTCCCCCCCCAGTCCCATCCCAGTCCATCCCAGTCCCTCCCAGTCTAAACCAGTTTACCCAGTTCCCACCTGGCTGCCGTCCTTGGCGGCCACATCGGCCACGTTGTCCCGCTGGGCCTGGTGAACGACCAGGGACGCGCGGGTGGCCCCGCCCGCCACGCCCACCACGCACTGGGACACCAGTACAAACCAGTATAAACCAGTATGGACCAGTATGGACCAGTACAAACCAGTATGAACCCACACAAACCAGGAGAAACCCGGATAAACCACTATAGACCAACACAGACCAGTATAAACCAGTAACGCCTGCGGGGCCACGCCCACCACTCACTGGGGGGGGAAACCAGTATGAACCAGTATGGACCAGTATGGACCAGTACAAACCAGTATGAATCCACACAAACCAGGAGACACCTGGATAAACCACTATAGACCAACACAGACCAGTATAAACCAGTAACGCCCATGGGGCATGCCCATCATGCACTGGGACACCAGTATAAACCAGTATGGACCAGTATGGACCAGTACAAACCAGTATGAACCCACACAAACCAGGAGAAACCCAGATAAACCACTATAGACCAACACAGACCAGTATAAACCAGTAACGCCTGCGGGGCCACGCCTACCACGCACTGCGGGGGGGAAACCAGTATGAACCAGTATAGACCAGTATGGACCAGTACAAACCAGTATGAATCCACACAAACCAGGAGACACCTGGATAAACCACTATAGACCAACACAGACCAGTATAAACCAGTACAAACCAGTATAAACAACACAGAGTGGCCCCCCACGCACTGGGGACACCAGTATGGACCAGTATAAACCAGTATGGACCAGTACAAACCAGTATGAACCACTAAAAAGCCACACAAACCAGTATAAACCAGTCCCACCCAGTATCCCCCATTACCCCCCAGTTTTCCCCAGTAACCTCCCAGTATCATCCCAGTGCCTCCCAGTATTGCCCCAGTGCCTCCCAGTAACCTCCCAGTATCCCACCAGTGCCTCCCAGTAACCTCCCAGTATCCCCCAGTCCCTCCCAGTATCCCACCAGTGCCCCCCAGTTCCTCCCAGTAACTCCCCAGTATCCCCCAGTTTCTCCCAGTATCCCCCATTACTCCCCCAGTGCCTCCCAGTAACCTCCCAGTATCCCCCATTACCCTCCCAGTATCCCCCATAACCCCCCAGTAACCTCCCAGTATCCCCCCAGTAGCTCCCAGTAACCTCCCAGTATCCCCCAGTCCCTCCCAGTATCCCCCATTGCCCCCCAGTATCCCCCCAGACCCCCCCATTACTCCCCCAGTGCTTCCCAGTATCGCCCCAGTGCCTCCCAGTAACCTCCCAGTATCCCCCATTACCCTCCCAGTATCCCCCATAACCCCCCAGTAACCTCCCAGTATCCCCCAGTACAAACCAGTACCCCCCAATTACCCCCCAGTGTCTCCCAGTCCCTCCCATTACCCCCCTTATTCCCACGCGGTGGGCGTGGCCAAGCCAAGGTGGGCGTGGCCGAGACGCGGTGGGCGTGGCCGAGACGCATTACCTTGGCAGCCGTTGCCAGGGTCAGGAAGGCGGGACCTGCGGGCGGCCAATGGGGAGCCAGCATCTCCAGCACGAGTGCCACGTCATTCATGACGTCAGCCGCCAACCTGGGCGGGGCCACGCATGGTGTGTGTGGGGGGGTGGTCACGTGGGGGCGCGTTGCTGGGCAACGAGGGGGCGTGGACTCGGGGGAGTGGGCGGGGTTTGGTGGAGGGGGCGCGTTGCTGGGCAACGAGGGGGCGTGGCCCTGGAAAGGGGCGGGGTTTGGAGGGGGCGTGGCCTCACCGCCATTGTTTGGCTTCACAGTCCAGGCGGCTCCTGGGGAGAAACCAGTAAAGACCAGTAAGGACCAGTAAAGACCAGTAAGGACCAGTAAAGACCAATACGGACCAGTAAGGACCAGTACGGACCAGTAAAGACCAGTACGGACCAGTTGTGGCGCCCAGTAAGGCCCAGTGATGGTTCCCAGTGCTCCCAGTTCATCCCAGTCCCTCCCACTATATCCCAGTATAACCCAGTATATCTCCGTTACCCCCAGTCCCTCCCAGTATAAACCAGTATAACCCAGTATAACCCCGTATATCCCAGTACAACCCAGTATAACCCAGTACAACCCAATATATCCCAGTATAATCCAGTATGCCCCAGTATAACCCAGTACGACCCAGTATATCCCAGTATAACCCAGTACACCCCAGTATATCCCAGTATAACCCAGTATAACCCAGTACAACCCAGTATAACCCAGTACAACCCAGTATATCCCAGTATAACCCAGTATAACCCAGTACAACCCAATATGACCCAGTATGCCCCAGCATAACCCAGTATATCCCAGTATAACCCAGTACAACCCAGTATATCCCAGTATGACCCAGTATGACCCAGTAAGACCCAGTACAACCCAGTATATCCCAGTATATCCCAGTATAACCCAGTATGCCCAGTATAACCCAGTACAACCCAATATGACCCAGTATGACCCAGTATATCCCAGTATAACCCAGTATATCCCAGTATAACCCAGTATAATCCAGTATGCCCCAGTATATCCCAGTATAACCCAGTACACCCCAGTATATCCCAGTATATCCCAGTATAACCCAGTATGACCCAGTATGACCCAGTATGACCCAGTACAACCCAGTACAACCCAGTATAACCCAGTATGCCCCAGTATATCCCAGTATGACCCAGTATGACCCAGTAAGACCCAGTACGACCCAGTATATCCCAGTATATCCCAGTATAACCCAGTATGACCCAGTACAACCCAGTATAACTCAGTATATCCCAGTACAACCCAGTATAACCCAGTATAACCCAGTATGACCCAGTATGACCCAGTACAACCCAGTATAACCCAGTATAACCCAGTATGCCCCAATATAACCCAGTACAACCCAATATGACCCAGTATCACCCAGTATCACCCAGTATATCCCAGTATAACCCAGTATAACCCAGTATGCCCCAGTATAACCCAGTATATCCCAGTATGACCCAGTATAACCCAGTATATCCCAGTATAACCCAATATGCCCCAGTATATCCCAGTATGACCCAGTACAACCCAGTATATCCCAGTATGACCCAGTAAGACCCAGTAAGACCCAGTATATCCCAGTACAACCCAGTATAACCCAGTATATCCCAGTATAACCCAGTATGCCCAGTACAACCCAGTATAACCCTGTATGCCCAGTATAACCCAGTACAACCCAATATGACCCAGTAAGACCCAGTAAGACCCAGTATATCCCAGTACAACCCAGTATAACTCAGTATATCCCAGTATAACCCAGTATAACCCAGTACACCCCAGTATGACCCAGTATAACCCAGTACAACCCAGTATAACCCAGTATATCCCAGTATAACCCAGTATATCCCAGTATAACCCAGTACGACCCAGTATATCCCAGTATATCCCAGTATAACCCAGTACAACCCAGTATATCCCAGTATATCCCAGTATAACCCAGTATGCCCCAGTATAACCCAGTACAACCCAGTACAACCCAGTATAACCCAGTATAACCCAGTACAACCCAGTTCATCCCAGTATAACCCGGTATAACCCAGTACACCCCAGTACACCCCAGTATATCCTAGTATATCCCAGTATAACCCAGTATGACCCAGTGTAACCCAGTACAACCCAGTATAACCCAGTTCATCCCAGTTCATCCCAGTTCATCCCAGTCTAACCAGTTTCCTCACCCCTGCCACCACGTGAAGCTGATCCGCGTCACCATCCCCACCCCATCTGCAAATTTTGGGGTGAAAAGAGGCGATTTTAGGCAATTTATCACAATTCGGGGCGGGGGGAGGGGGAGTTGGGGACATTTTGGGGTGAATTTGGGGGATTCTGGGTCATTTTGGGTCATTTTGGGGCTGAATCTTGAGGGATTTTGAGGTGAATTTGGGTCATTTTGGGTTCAATTTGGGTCATTTTGGGTTCAATTTGGGGCCATTTCGGGCTGAATTTGGGTCATTTTAGGCCAAATTTGGGTCATTTGGGGCTCAACTTGAGTCATTTTGGGCTCAATTTGGGCCATTTTGGGCCAAATTTGGGCCATTTTGGGCTCAACTTGGGTCATTTTGGGCCTAATTTGGGTCAATTTGAGCCATTTTGGGCTCAACTTGGGTCATTTTGGGCCAAATTTGGGTCAATTTGGGCCATTTTGGGCTCCACTTGGGTCATTTTGGGCCTAATTTGGGTCAGTTTGTGTCATCTTGGTTCAATCTGGGTCATTTTGGGTTCATTTTGGGCTCAATTTGGGCCATTTTGGGCTCAACTTGGGTCATTTTGGGCCTAGTTTGGGTCAGTTTGTGTCATCTGGGTTCAATTTGGGTCATTTTGGGCCAAATTTGGGTCAATTTGGGCCATTTTGGGCTCAACTTGGGTCATTTTGGGCCTAGTTTGGGTCAGTTTGTGTCATCTTGGTTCAATTTGGGTCATTTTGGGCCAAATTTGGGTCAATTTGGGCCATTTTGGGCTCAACTTGGGTCATTTTGGGCCTAATTTGGGTCAGTTTGTGTCATCTTGGTTCAATTTGGGTCATTTTGGGCCAAATTTGGGTCAATTTGGGCCATTTTGGGCTCAACTTGGGTCATTTTGGGCCTAGTTTGGGTCAGTTTGTGTCATCTTGGTTCAATCTGGGTCATTTTGGGTTCATTTTGGGCTCAATTTGGGCCATTTTGGGCTCAACTTGGGTCATTTTGGGCCTAGTTTGGGTCAGTTTGTGTCATCTTGGTTCAATTTGGGTCATTTTGGGCTCAACTTGGGTCAGTTTGTGTCATTTTTGGTTCAATTTGGGTCATTTTGGGCCAAATTTGGGCCATTTTGGGTTCAACTTGGGTCATTTTGGGCCCAATTTGGGTCATTTTGGGTTCAACTTGGGTCATTTTGGGCCAAATTTGGGCCATTTTGGGTTCAACTTGGGTCATTTTGGGCCAAATTTGGGCCATTTGGGGCCAAATTTTGGTCATTTTGGGTTCAATTTGGGCCATTTTGGGCTGAATTTGGGTCATTTTGGGCTCAATTTAGGTCATTTTGGGCCCAATTTGGGTCATTTTGGGCTCAACTTGGGCCACTTTGTGCTGAATCTTGAGGCAAATTTGGGTCATTTTGGGTGAATTTGGGTCATTTTGAGCTCAATTTGGGTCATTTTGGGTTCAATTCGGGTCATTTTCGGCTCAACTTGGGTCATTTTTGGAGCAATTTGGGTCATTTTGGGCTGAATCTTGAGGGATTTTGAGGTGAATTTGGGTCATTTTGGGCTCAATTTAGGTCATTTTGGGCCCAATTTGGGTCATTTTGGGCTCAACTTGGGCCACTTTGGGCTGAATCTTGAGGCAAATTTGGGTCATTTTGGGTGAATTTGGGTCATTTCGAGCTCAATTTGGGTCACTTTGGGTTCAATTCGGGTCATTTTCAGATCTACTTGGGTCATTTTTGGAGCAATTTGGGTCATTTTGAGCTCAATTTGGGTCATTTTTTGTTCAATTTGGGTCATTTTTGGAACAATTTGGGTCATTTGGGGCTGAATTTGGGCCATTTTGGGCTGAATTTGGGCCATTCTGTGCTCAATTTGGCCCATTTTGTCCTGAACCTCAAGCGACTTTGGGCCGAATTTCCCCCTTTTTGGGCCCAATTTCCCCCTTTTTGGGCCAAATTTGATCATTTCTATGATAACTCAACCCCGTTTTTGCCGATTTTGGGTCATTTTGGGTCGATTCGGGCCGTTTTTGGGGTGATTTGGGGTGGTTTTGGGCTCACCGCGCAGCAGCCAGCCCAGCGCGGCCCCGGTGACGCTGGCGTTGGTGTCCCCGACCCCCACGGCCTGCAGGACGGAGCGCGCGGCCACCGCGCCGGCCAGCGAGCTGCACAGGGCCTGCGGACCAGTATGGACCAGTATGGACCAGTATGGACCAGTAACAGGCCCCAGGGACCTCCCCAGGACCCCCTGGCCACATCCCAGTATAAACCAGTATAGACCAGTATAAACCAGTATGGACCAGTATGGACCACTATGGACCAGTATGGACCAGTAAGAGGCCCCAGGGACCTCCCCAGGACCCCCCGGCCACATCCCAGTATAAACCAGTATAGACCAGTATGGACCAGTATGGACCAGTATGGACCAGTATGGACCAGTATGGACCGGTAACAACCCAGGGACCCCCCCACAGTGCTCCCAGTGACCCCCAGATCCCTCCCAGTGACCCCCAGCCACATCCCAGTATAAACCAGTATAGACCAGTATAGACCAGTATGGACCAGTATGGGCCAGTATGGACCAGTATGGACCAGTATGGACCAGTAACAGCCCCCAGGGACCTCCCCAGGACCCCCCGGCCACATCCCAGTATAAACCAGTACAGACCAGTATGGACCAGTATGGACCAGTATGGACCAGTATGGACCAGTAACAGGCCCCAGGGACCTCCCCAGGACCCCCCGGCCACATCCCAATATAAACCAGTATAGACCAGTATAAACCAGTATGGACCAGTATGGACCAGTATGGACCGGTAACCACCCAGGGACCACCCCCCAGTGCTCCCCAGATCCCTCCCAGTGACCCCCAGCCACATCCCAGTATAAACCAGTATAGACCAGTATGGACCAGTATGGACCAGTATGGGCCAGTATGGACCAGTATGGACCAGTATGGACCAGTAACAGCCCCCAGGGACCTCCCCAGGACCCCCCGGCCACATCCCAGTATAAACCAGTACAGACCAGTATGGACCAGTATGGACCAGTATGGACCAGTATGGACCAGTAACAGGCCCCAGAGACCTCCCCAGGACCTCCTGGCCACATCCTGGTATAAACCAGTATAGACCAGTATAGACCAGTATGGACCAGTATGGACCAGTAACAGCCCCCAGGGACCTCCCCAAGACCCCCCGGCCACATCCCAGTATAAACCAGTATAGACCAGTATGGGCCAGTATGGACCAGTATGGACCAGTATGGACCAGTAACAGCCCCCAGGGACCTCCCCAGGACCCCCCGGCCACATCCCAGTATAAACCAGTACAGACCAGTATGGACCAGTATGGACCAGTATGGACCAGTAACAGCCCCCAGGGACCTCCCCAGGACCCCCCGGCCACATCCCAGTATAAACCAGTAGAGACCAGTATAAACCAGTATGGACCAGTATAAACCAGTATGGACCAGTATGGACCAGTATGGACCGGTAACCACCCAGGAACCCCCCCCAGTGCTCCCAGTGACCCCCAGATCCCTCCCAGTGACCCCCAGCCACATCCCAGTATAGACCAGTATAGACCAGTGTAGACCAGTATGGACCACTATGGACCAGTATGGACCAGTATGGACCAGTATGGACCAGTAACAGGCCCCAGGGACCTCCCCAGGACCCCCCGGCCACATCCCAGTATAAACCAGTAGAGACCAGTATAAACCAGTATGGACCAGTATAAACCAGTATGGACCAGTATGGACCAGTATGGACCGGTAACCACCCAGGAACCCCCCCCAGTGCTCCCAGTGACCCCCAGATCCCTCCCAGTGACCCCCAGCCACATCCCAGTATAAACCAGTAGAGACCAGTAGAGACCAGTATAGACCACTATGGACCAGTATGGACCAGTATGGACCAGTATGGGCCAATATGGACCAGTAAGAGGCCCCAGGAACCTCCCCAGAACCCCCCGGCCACATCCCAGTATAAACCAGTAGAGACCAGTATAAACCAGTATGGACCAGTATAAACCAGTATGGACCAGTATGGACCAGTATGGACCAGTATGGACCGGTAACCACCCAGGAACCCCCCCCCAGTGCTCCCAGTGACCCCCAGATCCCTCCCAGTGACCCCCAGCCACGTCCCAGTATAGACCAGTATAAACCAGTATAAACCAGTACAAACCAGTACCTGCAGCGCGTCCCAGAGCTGGTAGCCCAGGTAGTCGCTGCTGACGCTCTCGGGGAAGCCCTGGGGGAGCAGCACCCGCTGCACCAGTACAGACCAGTTACTCCCAGTATAAACCAGTACAAACCAGTAACCCCCCATCACCCCCCCAGTGACCCCCAAACACCTCCCAGTTACACCAGTTACTCCCAGTATAAACCAGTAACATCCCATTAATGACTCAGTGACCCCCAAGTACCTCCCAGTGCAAACCAGTTACCTCCCAGTATAAACCAGTAACCCCCCATCACCCCCCAGTGACCCCCAAGCACCTCCCAGTTACACCAGTTACCTCCCAGTCCCCTCCCAGTTCCCTCCCAGTCATTCCCAGTTCATCCCAGTTCCCTCCCAGTCCATCCCAGTTACCCCCGTTAACCCCCCAATCCCCTCCCAGTCCCTCCCAGTCCCTCCCAGTCCCTCCCAGTCCATCCCAGTCCCTCCCAGTCCATCCCAGTCCCTCCCAGTCCATCCCAGTCCCTCCCAGTTCCATCCCAGTCCCTCCCAATCCTCTCCCAGTCCATCCCAGTCCCTCCCAGTCCATCCCAGTCCCTCCCAGTTCCATCCCAGTCCCTCCCAATCCTCTCCCAGTCCATCCCAGTCCCTCCCAGTCATTCCCAGTTACCCCCTAATCCCCTCCCAGTCCATCCCAGTCCCCCCCAGTCCCTCCCAGTCCATCCCATTCCCATCCCAGTCCCTCCCAGTCATTCCCAGTTACCCCCCAATCCCCTCCCAGTCCCTCCCAGTCCATCCCAGTCCCTCCCAGTCCATCCCATTCCCATCCCAGTCCCTCCCAGTCATTCCCAGTTACCCCCCAATCCCCTCCCAGTCCCTCCCAGTCCATCCCAGTTCATCCCAGTCCCTCCCAGTCCATCCCAGTCCATCCCAATCCCTCCCAGTCCATCCCAGTCATTCCCAGTTACCCCCTAATCCCCTCCCAGTCCATTCCAGTCCCTCCCAGTCCATTCCAGTCCCTCCCAGTCATTCCCAGTTACCCCCTAATCCCCTCCCAGTCCATTCCAATCCCTCCCAGTCCATCCCAGTCATTCCCAGTTACCCCCTAATCCCCTCCCAGTCCCTCCCAGTCCCTCCCAGTCCATCCCAGTCCCTCCCAGTCCATCCCAGTCCATCCCAGTCCATCCCAGTTCTTACCTGGGCCGCTCTCCACGCGCCCCCCCCCGCCCCCCCCGTCTCGTCCCTGCGGAGCCGCCCCCGCTCCTCCCCCCGGTACCGAGCGGCTTCGTGCGACCCCCACAGCTCCCGGCACAAAGTCGGGGACCCCCCGGCAGCGGCCGGACCCGCCGGGACCTGCCCGGGATCCCCCCCGAGCCCCCCGGCCGCCCCGGCCGCCTCCGACCCCTTCCCGGGAACCGCCGCCGGAGACATAGCGACGGGCGGAGGGAAGAGGCGGACTTCCGGGAAAGGGATGGATGGGAGGGGAGGCGCGCTGGGGAGGGAGTCCGCCAGCTCTCTATGGTCTCCGCGTTGGGATAATGGAGGGGGAGGTCCTCCAGCTCTCTATGGTCATTGGAGCGGGCTGGGAGGAGGGTCCTCCAGCTCTCTATGGTCTTCCCGGTACAACAGTGTAGGAGGCGGGTCCTCCAGCTCTCTATGGTCATTGGAGCGGGCTGGGAGGAGGGTCCTCCAGTTCTCTATGGTCTCCCCGGTACAACAGTGTAGGAGGCGGGTCCTCCAGCTCTCTATGGTCATTGGGGCGGGCTGGGAGGAGGGTCCTCCAGCTCTATGGTCATTGGGGCGGGCTGGGAGGAGAGTCCTCCAGCTCTCTATGGTCATTGGAGCGGGCTGGGAGGAGGGTCCTCCAGCTCTATGGTCATTGGGGCGGGCTGGGAGGAGAGTCCTCCAGCTCTCTATGGTCATTGGAGCGGGCTGGGAGGAGGGTCCTCCAGCTCTCTATGGTCATTGGAGCGGGCTGGGAGGAGGGTCCTCCAGCTCTATGGTCATTGGGGCGGGCTGGGAGGAGAGTCCTCCAGCTCTCTATGGTCTCCCCGGTACAACAGTGTAGGAGGCGGGTCCTCCAGCTCTCTATGGTCATTGGAGCAGGCTGGGAGGAGGGTCCTCCAACTCTCTATGGTCTTCCCGGTACAACAGTGTAGGAGGCGGGTCCTCCAGCTCTCTATGGTCATTGGACCGGGCTGGGAGGAGAGTCCTCCAGCTCTCCATGGTCATTGGAGCGGGCTGGGAGGAGGGTCCTCCAGCTCTATGGACATTGGGGCGGGCTGGGAGGAGGGTCCTCCAGTTCTCCAGCTCTCTATGGTCTTCCCGGTACAACAGTGTAGGAGGCGGGTCCTCCAGCTCTCTATGGTCATTGGAACGGGCTGGGAGGAGGGTCCTCCAGTTCTCTATGGTCCCCCCGCTCCGACAGTGTAGGAGGCGGGTCCTCCAGCTCTCTATGGTCATTGGGGCGGGCTGGGAGGACAGTCCTCCAGCTCTCTATGGCCATTGGGGCGGGCTGGAAGGAGGGTCCTCCAGATCTCTATGGTCTCCTCGGTATGACAGTGTAGAGGCGGGTCCTCCAGCTCTATGGTCATTAAGGTGGGCTGGGAGATAGGAGACTGTAGGACAGTCCTCCAGAGCTCTATGGTCTCCCCATTGGGACAGCGTAGGAGGACAGTCCTCCAGGACTCTATGGTCACTGGGCCAGGAGGTCATCCAGCTCTCTATGGTCATTGGGGCGGGCTGGGAGGAGGGTCCTCCACCTCTCTATGGTTTCCCCGGTAAAACAGTGTAGGAGGCAGGTCCTCCAGCTCTCTATGGTCATTAGGGTGGGCTGGGCAGAAGGTCCTCCAGAACTCTATGGTGTCCCCTCCCTTGGGCCAGTCACTTTGGGGCCATTCGGGGGTCCGTTGGGACCATTTTTGGTCACGTGGCCCCTCTACCCCAACTCTATGGTCTCACCCCACCCTTGGGTACCCCGCCCCGGACGCCTGGGTCCTCCCAACAGCCACACGGCAGCTCCAAGCGCTTTATTGGTTGGGATGGGTTGGAAGGGGGCGGGGCCACCTATGGGTCACGGGGGGTGGGGGTGGGGAGCACCCATAGGTCACCAGGGGGGCACCCATGGGTGCCGTGGGGCACCTGGGGGTTCCAACACGGACATGAAGCGGGGGTTGGTCCTGCAGGGGGCGTCGACTTGTCTCCGAGGGTTGTGATTGGCTGAGGGGGTGGGCGGGTTGGCCAATGAGCATCGTGGGGGGTTCAACCAATGAGGAGGCAGAAGAAAGTGGGGTCTCCAAGGTGGTGATGACCTGTGGTTGGCCATGGTTGGTCTTGGTTGGCCATGGTTGGTCTTGGTTGACCATGGTTGGTCTTGGATGACCATGGTTGGTCTTGGTTGGCCATGGTTGGTCTTGGTTGACCATGGTTGGTCTTGGTTGGCCATGGTTGACGTCAGTTGACCATGGTTGGTCTTGGATGACCATGGTTGCTCATGGTTGGTCTTGGTTGACCATGGTTGATCTTGGTTGACCTTGGTTGACCACGGCTGGTCTTGGTTGACCATGGTTGATCATGGTTGACCTCGGTTGCCCATGGTTGACCTTGGTTGACCATGGTTGATGTTGCTTGCTCATGGTTGGTCTTGTATGACCATGGTTGACCTCAGTTGATCTTGGTTGCCCAAGGTTGACCATGGTTGACCTTGGTTGACCATGCTTGGTCTTGGATGACCATGGTTGGTCTTGGATGACCATGGTTGACCATGGTTGATTTCGGTTGCTCATGGTTGGTCTTGGTTGACCATGGTTGACCATGGTTGATCTTGGTTGCCCAAGGTTGACCTTGGTTGCCCAAGGTTGACCTTGGTTGACCATGGCTGGTCTTGGTTGACCATGGTTGATCATGGTTGACCTTGGTTGACCATGGTTGATGTTGGTTGCTCATGTTTGGTCTTGGTTGACCACGATTGACCTTGGTTGACCATGGTTGATGTTGCTTGCTCATGGTTGGTCTTGGTTGACCATGGTTGACTTCGGTTGATCTTGGTTGCCCAAGGTTGACCATGGTTGGTCTTGGATGACCATGGTTGACCTCAGTTGATCTTGGTTGCCCAAGGTTGACCTTGGTTGACCATGGTTGACCTTGGTTGACCATGGTTGGTCTTGGATGACCATGATTGACCATGGTTGATCTCGGTTGCTCATGGTTGGTCTTGGTTGACCATGGTTGATCTTGGTTGCCCAAGGTTGACCTTGGTTGACCATGGCTGGTCTTGGTTGACCATGGTTTACCTTGGTTGCCCATGGTTGATCTTGGTTGCCCAAGGTTGACCTTGGTTGACCATGGTTGATCTTGGTTGCCAAAGGTTGACCTTGGTTGACCATGGCTGATCTTGGTTGCCCAAGGTTGACCTTGGTTGACCATGGTTGATGTTGGTTGCTCATGGTTGGTCTTGGTTGACCATAGTTGACTTCGGTTGATCTTGGTTGCCCAAGGTTGACCATGGTTGACCATGGTTGGTCTTGGTTGACCACGGTTGATCATGGTTGACCTCGGTTACCCACGGTTGACCTCAGTTGCCCATGGTTGACCACCAAGTCCCTCAGTTGGCCAACAACCCCCCATGGCCGCGACGGGAAGCGGGTGGCACGCGGGGCTCAGCTGATATAGACGCGGTGGAAGTCGTGGGCGCCGAAGGCCGCGTTGCACTTGGGGCACTTGCGCTGGCGGGTGTCGTAGCGGCTCTTGACGCACTCGAAGCAGAAGACGTGGAAGCACTTGGTGAGGACGGCGTCCTTCTTGCGGGCGTTGCAGCAGGGGCAGGTCAGGCGGGCCTGCGGCAAGATGGCCGTCAGTGGTGCCTTGGAAGCCACCAATCGGCTTCCAGAAACCACCCGGGGGCTTCTAGAACCAGCCATGGGCTTCTAAACCCAACCAGAGGTTCTACGACCCCAACTTGAGGTTCTACCATCCAATGGAAGATGGTGAGATGATGGGACAAGATGGCCGCCGACGCGAGGGTGACACCCATGGGTGCTCAGGGTGACACCCATGGGTCTCCCAAGCCAACCAATCACCTTCCAGCCCCATCTGGAGGGTCTACAAACCCAACTTGAGGCTCTACCACCCAATGGAAGATGGTGAGATGACGGGACAAGATGGCCGCCGACGCGAGGGGGACACCCATGGGTGCTCAGGGCCCCACCCATGGGTCCCCCAAGCCAACCAATCACCTTCCAGCCCCATCCGGAGGGTCTACAACCCCAACTTGAGGTTCTACCACCCAATGGAAGATGGAGAGATGATGGGACAAGATGGCCGCCGACGCGAGGGTGACACCCATGGGTGCTCAGGGTTACACCCATGGGTCCCCCAAGCCAACCAATCACCTTCCAGCCCCATCTGGAGGGTCTACAACCCCAACTTGAGGCTCTACCACCCAATGGAAGATGGTGAGATGATGGGACAAGATGGCCGCCGACGCGAGGGGGACACCCATGGGTGCTCAGGGTGACACCCATGGGTCCCCCAAGCCAACCAATCACCTTCCAGCCCCATCTGGAGGGTCTACAACCCCAACTTGAGGCTCTACCACCCAATGGAAGATGGAGAGATAATGGGACAAGATGGCCGCCGACGCGAGGGGGACACCCATGGGTGCTCAGGGTGACACCCATGGGTGCTCAGGGCCCCACCCATGGGTCTCCCAAGCCAACCAATCACCTTCCAGCCCCATCCGGAGGGTCTACAAACCCAACTTGAGGTTCTACCACCCAATGGAAGATGGAGAGATGATGGGACAAGATGGCCGCCGACGCGAGGGTGACACCCATGGGTGCTCAGGGTGACACCCATGGGTGCTCAGGGTGACACCCATGGGTCTCCCAAGCCAACCAATCACCTTCCAGCCCCAGCTGGAGGGTCTACAACCCCAACTTGAGGTTCTACCACCCAATGGAAGATGGTGAGATGACGGGACAAGATGGCCGCCGACGCGAGGGGGACACCCATGGGTGCTCAGGGTGACACCCATGGGTCTCCCAAGCCAACCAATCACCTTCCAGCCCCATCCGGAGGGTCTACAACCCCAACTTGAGGTTCTACCACCCAATGGAAGATGGTGAGATGATGGGACAAGATGGCCGCCGACGCGAGGGTGACACCCATGGGTGCTCAGGGTGACACCCATGGGTCCCCCAAGCCAACCAATCACCTTCCAGCCCCATCTGGAGGGTCTACAACCCCAACTTGAGGCTCTACCACCCAATGGAAGATGGAGAGATAATGGGACAAGATGGCCGCCGACGCGAGGGGGACACCCATGGGTGCTCAGGGTGACACCCATGGGTGCTCAGGGTGACACCCATGGGTCTCCCAAGCCAACCAATCACCTTCCAGCCCCATCTGGAGGGTCTACACACCCAACTTGAGGCTCTACCACCCAATGGAAGATGGTGAGATGACGGGACAAGATGGCCGCCGACGCGCGGGGGACACCCATGGGTGCTCAGGGTGACACCCATGGGTGCTCAGGGCCCCACCCATGGGTCTCCCAAGCCAACCAATCACCTTCCAGCCCCATCTGGAGGGTCTACAACCCCAACCTGAGGCTCTACCACCCAATGGAAGATGGAGAGATAATGGGACAAGATGGCCGCCGACACGAGGGGGACACCCATGGGTGCTCAGGGTGACACCCATGGGTGCTCAGGGCCCCACCCATGGGTCTCCCAAGCCAACCAATCACCTTCCAGCCCCATCTGGAGGGGCTACAACCCCAACTTGAGGTTCTACCACCCAATGGAAGATGGTGAGATGATGGGACAAGATGGCCGCCGAGGCGAGGGGGACACCCATGGGTGCTCAGGGTGACACCCATGGGTGCTCCAGCCCCACCCACCCGGTACTCCTTGATCTCCTCCTGCAGGATCTGGTCGGCGTCGGCGTAAACCTCCACCTTGCGTTGCTTCTCCAGCTTGCGGCGCAGGCGCGACAGCTCCTCCTGGAGGACGGGAGGACCACGGGCTCCTATAGGGACCCTATAGGGACCCTATAGATCCCTCCAGACCCCCAGAGGTCCCCACAGATCCCTCCAAACCCCTATAGATCCCAACAGAGCCCCATAGACCCCTGTAGATCCCCATAGATGTCCATAGGGCCTCTCATGCACGACAGCTCCTCCTGGAGGACGGGAGGACCACGGGCTCCTATAGGGACCCTATAGGGACCCTATAGATCCCTAGAGGTCCCCACAGATCCCTCCAAACCCCTATAGATCCCTACAGAGCCCCATAGACCCCTGTAGATCCCATAGATGTCCATAGGGCCTCTCATGCACGACAGCTCCTCCTGCAGGACGGGAGGACCACGGGACCCTATAGGGACCCTATAGATCCCTCCAGACCCCCAGAGGTCCCCACAGATCCCTCCAAACCCCTATAGATCCCTACAGAGCCCCATAGACCCCTGTAGATCCCCATAGATGTCCATAGGGCCTCTCATGCACGACAGCTCCTCCTGCAGGACGGGAGGACCACGGGCTCCTATAGGGACCCTATAGGGACCCTATAGATCCCTAGAGGTCCCCACAGATCCCTCCAAACCCCTATAGATCCCTACAGAGCCCCATAGACCCCTGTAGATCCCATAGATGTCCATAGGGCCTCTCATGCACGACAGCTCCTCCTGCAGGACGGGAGGACCACGGGCTCCTATAGGGACCCTATAGATCCCTCCAAACCCCTAGAGGTCCCCACAGATCCCTCCAAACCCCTATAGATCCCTACAGAGCCCCATAGACCCCTGTAGATCCCCATAGATGTCCATAGGGCCTCTCATGCACGACAGCTCCTCCTGCAGGACGGGAGGACCACGGGCTCCTATAGGGACCCTATAGATCCCTCCAGACCCCCAGAGGTCCCCACAGATCCCTCCAAACCCCTATAGATCCCAACAGAGCCCCATAGACCCCTGTAGATCCCCATAGATGTCCATAGGGCCTCTCATGCACGACAGCTCCTCCTGCAGGACGGGAGGACCACGGGCTCCTATAGGGACCCTATAGGGACCCTATGGATCCCTCCAGACCCCTAGAGGTCCCCACAGATCCCTCCAAACCCCTATAGATCCCAACAGAGCCCCATAGACCCCTGTAGATCCCCATAGATGTCCATAGGGCCTCTCATGCACGACAGCTCCTCCTGCAGGACGGGAGGACCACGGGCTCCTATAGGGACCCTATAGATCCCTCCAGACCCCCAGAGGTCCCCACAGATCCCTCCAAACCCCTATAGATCCCAACAGAGCCCCATAGACCCCTGTAGATCCCCATAGATGTCCATAGGGCCTCTCATGCACGACAGCTCCTCCTGCAGGACGGGAGGACCACGGGCTCCTATAGGGACCCTATAGATCCCTCCAGACCCCTAGAGGTCCCCACAGATCCCTCCAAACCCCTATAGATCCCTACAGAGCCCCATAGACCCCTGTAGATCCCCATAGACGTCCATAGGGCCTCTCATGCACGACAGCTCCTCCTGCAGGACGGGAGGACCATGGGACCCTATAGGGACCCTATAGGGACCCTATAGATCCCTCCAGACCCCTAGAGGTCCCCACAGATCCCTCCAAACCCCTATAGATCCCAACAGAGCCCCATAGACCCCTGTAGATCCCCATAGATGTCCATAGGGCCTCTCATGCACGACAGCTCCTCCTGGAGGACGGGAGGACCACGGGACCCTATAGGGACCCTATAGGGACCCTATAGATCCCTCCAGACCCCCAGAGGTCCCCACAGATCCCTCCAAACCCCTATAGATCCCAACAGAGCCCCATAGACCCCTGTAGATCCCCATAGATGTCCATAGGGCCTCTCATGCACGACAGCTCCTCCTGCAGGACGGGAGGACCACGGGCTCCTATAGGGACCCTATAGGGACCCTATAGATCCCTCCAGACCCCCAGAGGTCCCCACAGATCCCTCCAAACCCCTATAGATCCCAACAGAGCCCCATAGACCCCTGTAGATCCCCATAGATGTCCATAGGGCCTCTCATGCACGACAGCTCCTCCTGCAGGACGGGAGGACCACGGGCTCCTATAGGGACCCTATAGATCCCTCCAGACCCCCAGAGGTCCCCACAGATCCCTCCAAACCCCTATAGATCCCAACAGAGCCCCATAGACTCCTGTAGATCCCCATAGATGTCCATAGGGCCTCTCATGCACGACAGCTCCTCCTGCAGGACGGGAGGACCACGGGCTCCTATACGGACCCTATAGATCCCTCCAGACCCCTAGAGGTCCCCACAGATCCCTCCAAACCCCTATAGATCCCTACAGAGCCCCATAGACCCCTGTAGATCCCCATAGATGTCCATAGGGCCTCTCATGCACGACAGCTCCTCCTGCAGGACGGGAGGACCACGGGCTCCTATAGGGACCCTATAGGGACCCTATGGATCCCTCCAGACCCCCAGAGGTCCCCACAGATCCCTCCAAACCCCTATAGATCCCTACAGAGCCCCATAGACCCCTGTAGATCCCCATAGATGTCCATAGGGCCTCTCATGCACGACAGCTCCTCCTGCAGGACGGGAGGACCACGGGCTCCTATAGGGACCCTATAAGGACCCTATAGATCCCTCCAGACCCCCAGAGGTCCCCACAGATCCCTCCAAACCCCTATAGATCCCAACAGAGCCCCATAGACCCCTGTAGATCCCCATAGATGTCCATAGGGCCTCTCATGCACGACAGCTCCTCCTGCAGGACCGGAGGACCACGGGACCCTATAGGGACCCTATAGGGACCCTATAGATCCCTCCAGACCCCCAGAGGTCCCCACAGATCCCTCCAAACCCCTATAGATCCCAACAGAGCCCCATAGACCCCTGTAGATCCCCATAGATGTCCATAGGGCCTCTCATGCACGACAGCTCCTCCTGCAGGACAGGAGGACCACGGGCTCCTAGAGACCCTATAGGGACCCTATAGAGCCCTATATGGTCCCCCATAGAAACCCATAGGCCCCCATGACCCCCTATAACCCAATAGAGACCCATAACCCCCATAGGGCCCAATGGGGACCCCCATAGAACCCAACAGGGACCCATAAGCCCCATAGAACCCAATAGGGACCCCATAACACCAATAGAAACCAATAGGGACCCCATAGAACCCAACAGGGACCCCATAACCCTCCATAGGGACCCATAACCCCCATAGAACCCAATAGGGACCCCATAACCCCCATAGAACACAATAGGGACCCCATAACCCCCATAGAACCCAATGTGGACCCCACAGAACCCAACAGGGACCCCATAACCCTCCATAGGGACCCATAACCCCCATAGAACCCAACAGGGACCCCATAACCCCCACAGAACCCAATAGGGACCCCATAACACCAATAGAACACAATGTGGACCCCATAGAACCCAACAGGGACCCCATAACCCTCCATAGGGACCCATAACCCCCATAGAACCCAATAGGGACCCCATAACCCCCATAGAACCCAATGTGGACACCATAGAACCCAACAGGGACCCCATAACCCTCCATAGGGACCCATAACCCCCATAGAACCAACAGGGAGCCCATAACCCCCATAGAACCCAATGTGGACACCATAGAACCCAACAGGGACCCCATAACCCTCCATAGGGACCCATAACCCCCATAGAACCCAACAGGGAGCCCATAACCCCCATAGAACCCAATAGGGACCCAACAGAGACCAAATGATGCCCATAGAACCCAATGGGGACCCCACAGAACCAAACAGGGACCCATAACCCCCATAGAACCCAACAGGAACCCCATAACCCCCATAGAGCCCAACAGGGACCCCATAGAACCCAATGGGGACCCCATAGAACCCAATAGGGACCCATAACCCTCCACAGAACCCAACAGAGACCAAATAACTCCCATAGAACCCAACAGAACCCACTAGAGACCAAATGATGCCCATCAAACCCCATAGAGACCCCATAACCCCCCATAGAACCCAAGAGGGACCCCATAACCCCCCATAGCCCCCCATGGTGACCCCCATTGCTCATACCTGGGCCCGTTTGAGCCCCAGCGCCTCCTTGTCCTTGGCCGCCCGGTTCTCGGCCGCCGCCGCCGCCAGCTCCCGCAGCCGCCCCTGCACGTGCTCGCCCTGCGCCCGCAGGTCCTCGGCCGCCTGCGCCGCCTCCACCGCCTACGGGGGGACGTATGGGTCCCTATAGGGCTCTATGGGTCCCCATTGGGGTCTATGGGGTCCCTATTGGGGTCTATGGGGGTTATGAGTCCCCATTGGGTTCTATTGGGTCCCCATTGGGTTCTATGGGGGTTATGGGTCCCCATTGGGTTCTATTGGGTCCCCATTGGGTTCTATTGGGCTCTATGGGGGTTACGAGGTCCCCATTGGGTTCTATGGGGGTTATGGGGTCCCTATTGGGTTCTATGGGGGTTATGGGTCCCCATTGGGTTCTATTGGGCTCAATGGGGGTTACGAGGTCCACATTGGGTTCTATGGGGGTTATGGGGTCCCTATGGGGTCCCCATTGGGTTCTATGGGGGTTATGAGTCCCCATTGGGTTCTACTGGGTCCCCATTGGGTTCTACTGGGTCCCTATTGGGTTCTATGGGGGTTATGGGTCTCCATTGGGTTCTATTGGGCTCTATGGGGGTTACGAGGTCCCCATTGGGTTCTATGGGGGTTATGGGGTCCCTATGGGTTCCCTAATGGGCTCTATGGGGGTTATGGGTCCCCATTGGGTTCTATGGGGTTATGGGTCCCTATTGGGCTCTATGGGGTCCCTATTGGGCTCTATGAGGGTTCTGGGTCTCCATTGGGTTCTATGGGGGTTATGGGGTCCCTATGGGGTCCCTAATGGGCTCTATGGGGGTTATGGGTCCCCACTGGGTTCTATAGAGGATTATGAGTCCCCATTGGGTTCTATGGGGGTTATGGGTCCCCATTGGGTTCTACAGAGGATTATGAGTCCCTATTGGGTTCTACTGGGTCCCTATTGGGTTCTATGGGGGTTATGGGTCCCCACTGGGTTCTATAGTGTTATTGTTCTTGCCCTGCGCCCGCAGGTCCTCGGCCGCCTGCGCCGCCTCCACCGCCTACGGGGTGACGTATGGGTCCCTATAGGGCTCTATGGGTCCCCACTGGGGTCTACGGGGTCCCTATTGGCCTCTATGAGGGTTATGAGTCCCCATTGGGTTCTATTGGGTCCCCATTGGGTTCTATGGGGGTTATGAGTCCCCATTGGGTTCTATTGGGTCCCCATTGGGTTCTATTGGGTCCCCATTGGGTTCTATTGGGTCCCCATTGGGTTCTACGGGGGTTATGAGTCCCCATTGGGTTCTATTGGGTCCCCATTGGGTTCTATTGGGCTCTATGGGGGTTACGAGGTCCACATTGGGTTCTATGGGGGTTATGGGGTCCCTATGGGGTCCCTATTGGGTTCTATGGGGGTTATGGGTCCCCATTGGGTTCTATTGGGCTCTATGGGGGTTACGAGGTCCCCATTGGGTTCTATGGGGGTTATGGGGTCCCTATGGGGTCCCTATTGGGTGCTATGGGGGTTATGGGTCCCTATTGGGTTCTACTGGGTCCCTATTGGGTTCTATGGGGGTTATGGGTCCCTATTGGGTTCTATGGGGTCCCCATTGGGTTCTATGGGGGTTATGGGTCCCCATTGGGTTCTATTGGGCTCTATGGGGGTTACGAGGTCCACATTGGGTTCTATGGGGGTTATGGGGTCCCTATTGGGTTCTATGGGGGTTATGGGTCCCCATTGGGTTCTATTGGGCTCTATGGGGGTTACGAGGTCCCCATTGGGTTCTATGGGGGTTATGGGGTCCCTATGGGGTCCCTATTGGGTGCTATGGGGGTTATGGGTCCCTATTGGGTTCTACTGGGTCCCTATTGGGTTCTATGGGGGTTATGGGTCCCTATTGGGTTCTATGGGGTCCCCATTGGGTTCTATGGGGGTTATGGGTCCCCATTGGGTTCTATTGGGCTCTATGGGGGTTACGAGGTCCACATTGGGTTCTATGGGGGTTATGGGGTCCCTATGGGGTCCCCATTGGGTTCTATGGGGGTTATGAGTCCCTATTGGGTTCTATGGGGTCCCCATTGGGTTCTATGGGGGTTATGGGTCCCCATTGGGTTCTATTGGGTCCCCATTGGGTTCTATTGGGCTCTATGGGGGTTACGAGGTCCCTATTGGGTTCTATGGGGGTTATGGGGTCCCTATGGGTTCCCTAATGGGCTCTATGGGGGTTATGGGTCCCCATTGGGTTCTATGGGGTTATGGGTCCCTATTGGGCTCTATGGCGTCCCTATTGGCCTCTATGAGGGTTATGAGTCCCTATTGGGTTCTATGGGGTCCCCATTGGGTTCTATGGGGGTTATGGGTCCTCATTGGGTTCTATTGGGTCCCTATTGGGCTCTATGGGGGTTACGAGGTCCCCATTGGGTTCTATGGGGGTTATGGGGTCCCTATGGGGTCCTCATTGGGTTCTATGGGGGTTATGGGTCCCTATTGGGTTCTATGGGGGTTATGGGTCCCCATTGGGTTCTATGGGTCCCCATTGGGTTCTATGGGTCCCCATTGGGTTCTATGGGGGTTATGGGGTCCCCACTGGACTCTATGGGGGTTATGAGTCCCTATTGGGTTCTACTGAGTTCTATGGGGTCCCCATTGGGGTCTAAGGGGGTTATGGGTCCCTACTGGGTTATACGGCATCCCCCTTGGGTTCTATGGGGTCTATTGGCTTCTATTGAGTTCTATGGTGTCCCTACTGGCTTCTATGGGGTTATGGGTCCCCCCGAACGCCTGGGTCCCCTTCTAACCTTCCTCTTGTTGAGCTCCAGGGCCTGTGTCCGCAGCGCCAGCTCCTTCTCCACGGCCGCCAGGCTGCTCTGCAGCCCCCGCTCCTTCTCCTCCAGCTTCTGCACCACCAGCAGCTGCGCGTCCACCTGCCCGGGACACCCCCGGACGCCTGGGTCCCTTCCCGGACACCTGGGTCCCTTCCCGGACGCCTGGGTCCCTCCCGAAGTTCTGGGTCTCCTCCTGAACTCCTGGGTCCCTCCCAAAGTCCTGGGTCCCTCCTGGACTCCCAAGTCCCATATTGGCTCCTCCCGAACTCCTGGGTCCCCCCCCGAACTCCTGGGTCCCCTCCCGAACTCCTGGGTCCCCTGGGTCCCCTCCCGAACTCCTGGGTCCCTCCTATCCCTTGATGATCAAAACATCTCCATCATCTCCATGTTCTCCTGGTCACTTGGGTCCCTCCAACCCCAACCTCTTATGAATCCTCCCGAACGCCTGGGTCCCCCCCGAACTCCTGGGTCCCCTCCCGAACTCCTGTGTCCCCCCGAACTCCTGGGTCCCCTCCCGAACTCCTGGGTCCCCCCCGAACTCCTGGGTCCCCCCGAACTCCTGGGTCCCTCCTAACCCTCGATGATCAAAACATCTCCATCATCTCCATGTTCTCCTGGTCACTTGGGTCCCTCCAACCCCAACCTCTTATGAATCCTCCCGAACTCCTGGGTCCCCTCCCGAACTCCTGGGTCCCCTCCCGAACTCCTGGGTCCCCCCGAACTCCTGGGTCCCCCCCGAACTCCTGGGTCCCCTCCCGACCTCCTGGGTCCCCTCCCGAACTCCTGGGTCCCTCCTAACCCTTGATGATCAAAACATCTCCATCATCTCCATGTTCTCCTGGTCACTTGGGTCCCTCCAACCCCAACCTCTTATGAATCCTCCCGAACTCCTGGGTCCTCCCCGAACTCCTGGGTCCCCTCCCGAACTCCTGGGTCCCCTCCCGAACTCCTGGGTCCCCTCCCAAAATCCTGGGTCCCTCCCGAACTCCTGGGTCCCCTCCCGAACTCCTGGGTCCCCTCCCGAACTCCTGGGTCCCCCCGAACTCCTGGGTCCCCCCCGAACTCCTGGGTCCCCTCCCGAACTCCTGGGTCCCTCCTAACCCTCGATGATCAAAACATCTCCATCATCTCCATGTTCTCCTGGTCACTTTGGTCCCTCCAACCCCAACCTCTTACGAATCCTCCCGAACTCCTGGGTCCCCCCCGAACTCCTGGGTCCCCCCCGAACTCCTGGGTCCCCTCACCTGTGCCTTGAGCGCCAGGACCTGCTCGGCCAGCTCGTCCTTCTCCTCGCGCAGCAGCTTGTGGATCTGATTGGCTTTGATGCGCTCCGACATGAGCTTGAAGTTGGCGTCGTCCTTCTCGCGCAGCTGCTGCAGCAGCCGCAGGTTCTGCTCCTGCATGTCCTCGAACGCCTGGCCCGTCACGTCCATCTCCGACAGCAGCGCCTCCTCCTCCTGCAAGGCCACGCCCACCCGTGACATCAGCAGGGGCAGGGACCAATCAGGGATGAGCTATGGACCCCCACCATGGAGTTATGGAACCATCATGGATTGATGATGGACTATGGAACCATCATGGTCTATGGACCCATCATGGTCTATGGACCCATCATGGTCTATGGACCCACCATGGACCTATGGACCCATCATGGACCTATGGACCCATCATGGTCTATGGACCCACCATGGACCTATGGACCCATCATGGACCAATTATGGACCTAAAGAGTCATCATGGACCCACCATGGAGCCACCATGGAGTTATGGACCCATCATGGATTGATGATGGACTATGGAACCATCATGGTCTATGGACCCACCATGGACCTATGGACCCACCATGGACCTATGGACCCATCATGGACCTATGGACCCATCATGGACCAATTATGGACCTAAAGAGTCATCATGGACCCACCATGGAGCCACCATGGAGTTATGGACCCATCATGGATTGATGATGGACTATGGAACCATCATGGTCTATGGACCCATCATGGTCTATGGACCCACCATGGACCTATGGACCCATCATGGTCTATGGACCCATCATGGACCAATTATGGACCTAAAGAGTCATCATGGACCCACCATGGAGCCACCATGGAGTTATGGACCCATCATGGATTGATGATGGACTATGGAACCATCATGGTCTATGGACCCATCATGGACCTATGGACCCATCATGGTCTATGGAACCATCATGGTCTATGGACCCACCATGGACCTATGGACCCATCATGGTCTATGGACCCATCAAGGACCAATTATGGACCTAAAGAGTCATCATGGACCCACCATGGAGCCACCATGGAGTTATGGACCCATCATGGATTGATGATGGACTATGGAACCATCATGGTCTACGGACCCATCATGGACCTATGGACCCATCATGGTCTATGGACCCATCATGGTCTATGGACCCATCATGGTCTATGGACCCATCATGGACCTATGGACCCATCATGGTCTATGGACCCATCATGGTCTATGGACCCATCATGGTCTATGGACCCATCATGGACCAATTATGGACCTAAAGAGTCATCATGGACCCACCATGGAGCCACCATGGAGTTATGGACCCATCATGGATTGATGATGGACTATGGAACCATCATGGTCTATGGACCCACCATGGACCTATGGACCCATCATGGACCTATGGACCCATCATGGTCTATGGACCCATCATGGACCTATGGACCCATCATGGTCTATGGACCCACCATGGACCTATGGACCCATCATGGTCTATGGACCCACCAAGGACCTATGGACCCATCATGGTCTATGGACCCATCATGGACCTATGGACCCATCATGGTCTATGGACCCATCATGGACCTATGGACCCATCATGGTCTATGGACCCATCATGGACCAATTATGGACCTAAAGAGTCATCATGGACCCACCATGGAGCCACCATGGAGTTATGGACCCATCATGGATTGATGATGGACTATGGAACCATCATGGTCTATAGACCCACCATGGACCTATGGACCCATCATGGTCTATGGACCCATCATGGACCTATGGACCCATCATGGACCTATGGACCCATCATGGACCTATGGACCCATCATGGTCTATGGACCCACCATGGACCTATGGACCCATCATGGTCTATGGACCCATCATGGACCTATGGACCCATCATGGTCTATGGACCCATCATGGACCTATGGACCCATCATGGACCTATGGACCCATCATGGTCTATGGACCCATCATGGTCTATGGACCCATCATGGACCAATTATGGACCTAAAGAGTCATCATGGACCCACCATGGAGCCACCATGGAGTTATGGACCCATCATGGATTGATGATGGACTATGGAACCATCATGGTCTATGGACCCACCATGGACCTATGGACCCATCATGGACCTATGGACCCATCATGGTCTATGGACCCATCATGGACCTATGGACCCATCATGGTCTATGGACCCATCATGGACCTATGGACCCATCATGGTCTATGGACCCACCATGGACCTATGGACCCATCATGGTCTACGGACCCATCATGGACCAATTATGGACCTAAAGAGTCATCATGGACCCACCATGGAGCCACCATGGAGTTATGGACCCATCATGGATTGATGATGGACTATGGGTCTATGGTCCATCATGGTCTATGGACCCATCATGGACCTATGGACCCATCATGGTCTATGGACCCACCATGGACCTATGGACCCATCATGGTCTATGGACCCATCATGGACCTATGGACCCATCATGGTCTGTGGACCCATCATGGACCTATGGACCCATCATGGTCTATGGACCCATCATGGACCTATGGACCCATCATGGACCTATGGACCCACCATGGACCTATGGACCCATCATGGACCTATGGACCCACCATGGACCTATGGACCCATCATGGTCTATGGACCCACCATGGACCTATGGACCCATCATGGTCTACGGACCCATCATGGACCAATTATGGACCTAAAGAGTCATCATGGACCCACCATGGAGCCACCATGGAGTTATGGACCCATCATGGATTGATGATGGACTATGGACCCATCATGGTCTATGGACCCACCATGGACCTATGGACCCATCATGGTCTATGGACCCATCATGGACCTATGGACCCATCATGGACCTATGGACCCACCATGGACCTATGGACCCATCATGGTCTATGGAGCCACCATGGACCTATGGACCCATCATGGTCTATGGACCCACCATGGACCTATGGACCCATCATGGTCTATGGACCCACCATGGACCTATGGACCCATCATGGTCTATGGACCCACCATGGACCTATGGACCCATCATGGTGTATGGACCCACCATGGACCTATGGACCCATCAGGGTCTATGGACCCATCATGGACCTATGGACCCATCATGGACCAATTATGGACCTAAAGAGCCATCATGGTCTATGGACCCATCATGGACCAATTATGGACCTAAAGAGCCATCATGGACCCATCATGGTCTATGGACCCATCGTGGACCAATTATGGACCTAAAGAGTCATCATGGACCCATCATGGTCTAATTATGGACTTATGGACCAATTATGGACCTATAGACCCATCATGAACCCATCATGGACCAATTATGGACCTAAAAAGCCATCATGGTCTATGGACCCATCATGGACCAATTATGGACCTAAAGAGCCATCATGGTCTATGGACCCATCATAGTCTAATTATGGACCTATAGACTCATCATGGCCCCATCATTGACCTATAGACCCATCATGGACTGTGGACCCATCATGGTCTAATTATGGATCTATAGACTCATCATGGACCAATTACGGACCTATAGACCCATCATGGACCCATCATGGTCTATGGACCCATCATGGACCAATTATGGACCTAAAGAGCCATCATGGACCCATCATGGTCTAATTATGGACTTATGGACCCATCATGGACCTATAGACCCTTCATGGACCCATCATGGTCTATGGACCCATCATGGACCGATTATGGACCTATAGACCCATCATGGCCCCATCAATGACCTATAGACCCAGCATGGTCTAGTTATGGACCTATAGACCCATCATGGACCTACAGACCCATCATTGACCCACTATGGACCCATCATGGTCTATGGACCCATCAGGGTCTAATTATGGACCTACAGACCCATCATGGACCCATCATGGACCAATTATGGACCTATAGACCCATCATGGACCAATTATGGACCTATAGACCCATCATGGACCCATCATGGTCTATGGACTCATCATGGTCTATGGACCCATCATGGTCTAATTATGGACCTATGGACCCATCATGGTCTATGGACCCATCATGGACCAATTATGGACCTACAGACCCATCATGGACTAATTATGGACTAATTATGGGCCTAGAGACCCATCATGGACTAATGATGGACCTATGGACCCATCACGGACTAATCATGGTCTATGGACTCATCATGGTCTATGGACCCATCATGGTCTAATTATGGACCTACGGACCCATCATGGTCTATGGACCCATCATGGACCAATTATGGACCTACAGACCCATCATGGACTAATTATGGACCAATTATGGGCCTAGAGACCCATCATGGACTAATTATGGACCTATGGACCCATCACGGACTAATCATGGTCTATGGACTCATCATGGTCTAATTATGGACCTATGGACCCATCATGGTCTATGGACCCATCATGGACCAATTATGGACCTATAGACCCATCATGGACCCATCATGGTCTATGGACTCATCATGGACTAATCATGGTCTATGGACTCATCATGGTCTATGGACCCATCATGGTCTAATTATGGACCTACAGACCCATCATGGACTAATTATGGACTAATTATGGGCCTAGAGACCCATCATGGACTAATTATGGACCTATGGACCCATCACGGACTAATCATGGTCTATGGACTCATCATGGTCTATGGACTCATCATGGTCTAATTATGGACCTATGGACCCATCATGGTCTATGGACCCATCATGGACCAATTATGGACCTACAGAGCCATCATGGACTAATTATGGACTAATTATGGGCCTAGAGACCCATCATGGACTAATTATGGACCTATGGACCCATCACGGACTAATTACAGACTAATCATGACCTAATCATGGTCTATAGACCCATCACAACCTACGGACCCACCATAGCCCAACCGCAGCCTCACAGCCCCCTCACCGACCTAATGACGCAACTAATTAGCAACTAATTAAGCACCTGCTTGGTGGCCGCCAGCTTGCGCTGCAGGTGCTCGATCTGCTCCTCGGCCAATCGCAGCCTGCGCAGCGCCTCCTCGTCCGCCAGCTTCTTGCTCTCGCGCCGCTCGCGCTCCTCCAGCTCCCGCGCGCGCGCCCGCAGCTCCTCCAGCTGCCCGGTAATGAGAGGCATTAATTAGCGGCGTCGTTAGGGGGGATAACGAGGCGACGCGGTTACGAGATGGGGTTACGCGCAACTTGTGCTCCTCCGGTTCTGTTGGCCGCAGCTCCTCCAAACATGGATGTAACGACATGGTTAATGAGATCTATTAATTATGGGGGGTAATTAAGCGAGATAATGAGGCTAGAGAATGATAGGAGTTAATTAATGGGGTAATTAGGGGGGATAATGATGTGATGTGGTTATGAGATGGGGTTACGAGCAACTTGTGCTCCTCCAGCTCCATTGCCCACAGCTCCTCCAAATATGGACGTAACGACATGGTTAATGAGATCTATTAATTATGGGGGGTAATTAAGCGAGATAATGAGGCTAGAGAATCATAGGAGTTAATTAATGGGGTAATTAGAGAAGATAATGATGTGATGCGGTTACGAGATGGGGTTACGCGCAACTCGTGCTCCTCCGGCTCCGTTGGCCGCAGCTCCTCCAAATATGGATGTAACGACATGGTTAATGAGATCTATTAATTATGGGGGGTAATTAAGTGAGGTAATGAGGCTAGAGAATCATAGGAGTTAATTAATGGGGTAATTAGGGGGGATAACGAGGCGACGCGGTTACGAGATGGGGTTATGCGCAACTTGTGCTCCTCCGGCTCCACTGCCCACAGCTCTTCCAAATATGGATGTAATGACATGGTTAATGAGATCTATTAATTATGGGGGGTAATTAAGTGAAGTAACGAGGCTAGAGAATCATAGGAGTTAATTAATGGGGTAATTAGGGAAGATAATGATGGGATACGGTTACGAGATGGGGTTACGCGCAACTCGTGCTCCTCCAGCTCCGTTGGCCGCAGCTCTTCCAAATATGGATGTAACGACATGGTTAATGAGATCTATTAATTATGGGGGGTAATTAAGTGAGATAATGAGGCTAGAGAATGATAGGAGTTAATTAATGGGGTAATTAGGGGGGATAATGATGTGATGTGGTTATGAGATGGGGTTACGCGCAACTTGTGCTCCTCCGGCTCCATTGCCCACAGCTCTTCCAAATATGGATGTAACGACATGGTTAATGAGATCTATTAATTATGGGGGGTAATTAAGCGAGATAATGAGGCTAGAGAATCATAGGAGTTAATTAATGGGGTAATTAGAGAAGATAATGATGTGATGCGGTTACGAGATGGGGTTACGCGCAACTCGTGCTCCTCCGGTTCTGTTGGCTGCAGCTCCTCCAAATATGGATGTAACGACATGGTTAATGAGATCTATTAATTATGGGGGGTAATTAAGTGAGGTAATGAGGCTAGAGAATCATAGGAGTTAATTAATGGGGGTAATTAGGGAAGATAATGATGTGATGCGGTTACGAGATGGGGTTACGCGCAACTCGTGCTCCTCCACCTCCGTTGCCCACAGCTCTTCCAAATATGGATGTAACGACATGGTTAATGAGATCTATTAATTATGGGGGGTAATTAAGTGAGATAATGAAGCTAGAGAATCATAGGAGTTAATTAATGGGGTAATTAGGGGGGATAACGAGGTGACGCGGTTATGAGATGGGGTTACGCGCAACTCGTGCTCCTCCGGCTCCATTGCCCACAGCTCCTCCAAATATGGACATAATGACATGGTTAATGAGATCTATTAATTATGGGGGGTAATTAAGTGAGATAACGAGGCTAGAGAATCATAGGAGTTAATTAATGGGGTAATTAGGGGGGATAACGAGGCGACGCGGTTACAAGATGGGGTTACACGCAACTCGTGCTCCTCCGGCTCCGTTGGCCGCAGCTCCTCCAAATATGGACATAACGACATGGTTAATGAGATCTATTAATTATGGGGGGTAATTAAGTGAAGTAACGAGGCTAGAGAATCATAGGAGTTAATTAATGGGGTAATTAGGGGGGATAACGAGGCGACGCGGTTACGAGATGGGGTTACGCGCAACTCGTGCTCCTCCAGCTCCGTTGGCCGCAGCTCCTCCAAATATGGATGTAATGACATGGTTAATGAGATCTATTAATTATGGGGGGTAATTAAGTGAGGTAATGAGGCTAGAGAATCATAGGAGTTAATTAATGGGGTAATTAGGGAAGATAATGATGTGATGCGGTTACGAGATGGGGTTACGCGCAACTTGTGCTCCTCCGGTTCTGTTGGCCGCAGCTCTTCCAAATATGGATGTAACGACATGGTTAATGAGATCTATTAATTATGGGGGGTAATTAAGCGAGATAATGAGGCTAGAGAATCATACGAGTTAATTAGGGGGGGTAATTATGTGAGATAATCAGAAAATGGTGGGAAAAAAGGGCGGGAAAAGGCGGTGAGAGACGCCAGTGTGAGGTAATAGAGAAAAGGGCGGGAAAAAAGGGCGGGAAGAAAAGGGCGGGAAGAAGTGGTGAGAGACAACAGTGAGGCTACGGAAAAGGCGGGAAAAAAGAGTGGGAAGAAAAGGGCGGGAAGAAAAGGGCGGGAAGAAGTGGTGAGAGACACCAGTGTGAGGTAATAGAGAAAAGGGCGGGAAAAAAGGGCGGGAAAAGGTGGTGAGAGACAACAGTGAGGCTAAGAAAAGGCGGGAAAAAAGGGCGGGAAGAAAAGGGCGGGAAGAAAAGGGGGGGAAGAAAAGGGGGGGAAGAAAAGGGCGGGAAGAAGTGGTGAGAGACACCAGTGTGAGGTAACAGAGAAAAGGGCGGGAAAAAAGGGCGGGAAAAGGTGGTGAGAGACAACAGTGAGGCTACAGAAAAGGCGGGAAAAAAGGGCGGGAAGAAAAGGGCGGGAAGAAAAGGGCGGGAAGAAGTGGTGAGAGACAACTGAGGCTACGGAAAAGGCGGGAAGAAAAGGGCGGGAAGAAAAGGGCGGGAAGAAAAGGGCGGGAAGAAAAGTGGTGAGAGACAACAGTGAGGCTACAGAAAAGGCGGGAAAAAAGGGTGGGAAGAAAAGGGCGGGAAGAAAAGGGCGGGAAGAAAAGGGCGGGAAACCACTGGTGAGAGACTCCAGCGTGAGCCAAACCGCCCCCCCACCCCGAAAAAAGGCGGGAAAAAAGGGCGGGAAAACGCCGCTGCGCCCTCCCAGCCAAACCGGCGCCCCATGAGGGCCTAATTAGCGCCTCGTTAGCGCCTAATTAGCGCTTGCTGACCTCGGCCTTGCTCTTCCTCTCGGCCGCCATGAGCTGCACCTTGTCCCTCTGCTCTTTGGGCGCCGATTTGTACATGTCCAGCAGCAGCTTCATCTCCTTCTGGCTCTCCTGGGCTTTCCTGGCGTTAATTAACTAATTAGCTAATTAACGACACCAATCCATGCCTATAATTCCCATATTTCACCATATAATTCGCATATATTTGCATATTGTTTGGATAACAAGCGCTTCTTGGCCTCTCAGGATGTTGCTCAGCGCCACCATGGGGTTTAATTACGCTGCTCATCCCGTTAATTAACCACATATTAATCACCCCCCGCTAATTAACTCCGCACTCCTTATTGCCCCGAAAAGCCTTTAATTAGTCCAATCCCCTTTAATTGCCCGTAAAACCCATTAAGTGCCCAAACCCCCTTTAATTAACCCCACCAACCCTAATTGCCCCAATACCCCTTAATTGCCCACGACGTCTAATTGTCGTAATTAACGCCTTAATTGCCCCACTATCCCTTAATTGCCCCGCCAATGTATCCTAATTAAGCCCCTTAATTGCCCCAAACCCCCTTAGTTGCCCCAACTGCGGTAATTAACCCCCTTAACTACCCCAATGCCCCTTAATTTCCCACGACCTCTTCTAATTGTCATAATTAACCCCTTAATTACCCCAATGTCCCTTAATTGCCCCACCAATGTCTCCTAATTATCCTAATTACCCCCTAAATCGACCCAATGTCCATTAATTGCCCCAATCCCCATTAATTGCCCCCAATCCCCCTTAATTGTACTAATTGCCCTCCTTAATTACCCCAATGCCCCTTAATTGCCCACGACCTCTTCTAATTGTCATAATTAACCCCTTAATTACCCCAATGCCCATTAGTTACCCCAAATCTCCCTTCACTGCCCTTAATTGCCCCCAACCCCCTTAATTACATCCCAAATCGCCCCTAATTGTCCTAATTAACCCCCAATTCACCCCAATAACCCCCCAGGGACCCCAATATCCCCCCAATTCACCCCAATAACCCCCCATGGACCCCCAATAACCCCCCAATTCACCCCAATAACCCCCCAGGGACCCCCAATAACCCCCCAATTCACCCCAATAACCCCCCATGGACCCCCCAATTCACCCCAATAACCCCCCATGGACCCCCAATAACCCCCCAATTCACCCCAATAACCCCCCAGGGACCCCCAATAACCCAATTCACCTCAATAACCCCCCAGTAACCCCCAATTCACTCCCAATAACCCCCCATGGACCCCCAATAACCCCCCAATTCACCCCAATATCCCCCCAATTACCCCCCATGGACCCCCCAATAACCCCCCAATTCACCCCAATAACCCCCCAGGGACCCCCAATAACCCCAATAACCACCCAATAACCCCCCCAGGGACCCCCAATAACCCAATTCACCCCAATAAACCCCCCAATTCACCCCAATAACCCCCAATATCCCCCCAGGGACCCCCCAATTCACCCCAATAACCCCCCATGGACCCCCCAATTCACCCCAATAACCCCCCAATAACCCCCAATAACCCCCCAAGGACCCCCAATTCACCCCAATAACCCCCCAGGAACCCCCAATTCACCCCAATATCCCCCCAATAACCCCCCAATTCACCCCAATAACCCCCCAGGGACCCCCAATAACCCCCCAATTCACCCCAATAACCCCCCAGGGACCCCCAATAACCCCCCAATTCATCCCCAATAACCCCCCAATTCATCCCCAATAACCCCCCATGGACCCCCAATAACCCCCCAATTCACCCCAATAACCCCCCAGGGACCCCCAATAACCCCCCAATTCACCCCAATAACCCCCCAGGGACCCCCAATAACCCAATTCACCCCAATAACCCCCCATGGACCCCCAATAACCCCCCAATTCACCCCAATAACCCCCCAGGGACCCCCCAATAACCCTCCAATTCACCCCAATATCCCCCCAATATCCTCCCAATTCACCCCAATAACCCCCCAGGGACCCCCAATAACCCAATTCACCCCAATAAACCCCCCAATTCACCCCAATAACCCCCAATATCCCCCCAGGGACCCCCCAATTCACCCCAGTAACCCCCCATGGACCCCCCAATTCACCCCAATAACCCCCCAAGGACCCCCAATTCACCCCAATATCCCCCCAATAACCCCCCAATTCACCCCAATAACCCCCCAATTCACCCCAATATCCCCCCAATTCACCCCAATAACCCCCCAATTCACCCCAATATCCCCCCAATTCACCCCAATAACCCCCCAATTCACCCCCAATACCCCCCAAATAACCCCCCAAAACCCCCCAATTCACCCCAATAACCCCCCAGGGACCCCCCCAAACCCCCCCCCACCTCACCCCCCAAGTGACCCCCAAATCCCCCCCCCCCCCAACTCACTTGAGCTCCCCCCTCAGCTGCTTTAGCGCCTCCGAATCCTTCTTCTTGGGCTCTTCTTGGGGTCCCCCCCCCGCCCCTCCCCCCCCACCCCGGGGGGGTCGTTCCCGTTCTCGGGGTCCCCCCCTGGGGGAGGGGCCAGGCCGAGGGGGCGGAGCCTCTTTAGCTGGAGGGGGGCGGGGCACTGGGGGGGGCGGGGCCACCATGGGTTCTTCCTCTTCTTGCGGGGGGGCGGGGCGTTTGGCGGGGGGCGGAGCTTCGGGTGGCACGGCCGCCTCCTTTTTGGGGTCCAAAGGGGCGGGGCCTACGGGGGGGGCGGAGGGTTCTTCTTCTTTAATGGGGGCGGGCTCGTCAATGGGGGTCGGGGGGGTGGGGGTTGGGGGGGCGGCTGGGGGGGGTGGGGGAGGGGTGGGGCCCGGGGGGGGGAGGGGCGCCGCTAGCTTGGAGGCGGAGCTAGAAAGATAAAAGGAGGGGGGGGGGGTCAGGGTGGCGTTGCCCTTTTAAGGGGTAACGAGCCCCTTTAGTGGGGTCTGATGACCCGTGTGTTGCCCTTTTAAGGCCCCCCCCCAACTAGTGGCATTGCCCTTTTAAGGTTCCCCCCCCATACCATTGCCCTTTTAAGGCCCCACCTCTATCATAAGCCCCACCCCCCTATCATTACCATTACCCTTTTAAGCCCCTCCCCCTTCCAGCCCTGCTCCCAGGCCCCACGCACCCCCCCCCTTAAAGGGGCCACGGCCACACTTGGTGGGGCCCACCAACACAGCCCCTTTAAGTCTTAAAGGGGTAATGCCACTAAATACCAGTTACATGATGGGGGCGGGGCCAAAGAGGCCACACCCTCTTTAGGAGGCCCCTCCCCCAGCCATACTTAAAAGGGTAACACCACTAAGGCCTCATTGCTGGCTGGGGCCGCCCTTAAAGGGGCCACACCCCCCAGAGACCCTAGGTCCTCCACCTTAAAAGGGCAACGCCACCAAGTCCTCATTGGCTGATGGGGAAGGGCCAGGGCTGCCAAACCCACCCTCTTAAAGGGGCCACACTCCCAGAGACAACCCCCCCCCCCCCCCCATCTTCTTCTTAAAAGGGCAACGCCACCGATTCCTCATTGGGTGATGGGGTGGGGCCAAGGTTGCCACACCCACCCTCTTAAAGGGGCCATAACCCTTAAAGGGGCCACACACTCTTAAAGGGGCCACACTCTCTTAAAGGGGCCACACTCTCTTAAAGGGGCCACACTCCCAGAGACCCCCTCACCATGATCTTCTTAAAAGGGCAACACCAGTGAATCCTCATTGGGCGATGGGGTGGGGCCAGGGCTGCCACACCCACCCTCTTAAAGGGGCCACAACCCTTAAAGGGGCCACATCCTCTTAAAGGGGCTACACTCCCAAAGACCCCCTCACCATGATCTTCTTAAAAGGGCAACGCCACCGATTCCTCATTGGGTGATGGGGTGGGGCCAGGGCTGCCACACCCACCCTCTTAAAGGGGCCATAATCCTTAAAGGGGCAACACTCTCTTAAAGGGGCCACACTCTCTTAAAGGGGCCACACCCTCTTAAAGGGGCCACACTCCCAGAGACCCCCTCATCATGATCTTCTTAAAAGGGCAACACTACTGAATCCTCATTGGGTGATGGGGTGGGGCCAGGGCTGCCACACCCACCCTCTTAAAGGGGCCATAACCCTTAAAGGGGCCACAACCCCTTAAAGGGGCCACACCCTCTTAAAGGGGCCACACTCCCAGAGACCCCCTCACCATGATCTTCTTAAAAGGGCAACACCACTGAATCCTAATTGGGCGATGGGGTGGGGCCAGGGCTGCCACACCCACCCTCTTAAAGGGGCCATAACCCTTAAAGGGGCCACACTCTCTTAAAGGGGCCACACCCTCTTAAAGGGGCCACACTCTCTTAAAGGGGCCACACTCTCTTAAAGGGGCCACACTCCCAGAGACCCCCCCCCCCATCACTATCATCATCTTAAAAGGGCAACGCCACCAAGTCCTTATCGAGTGATGAGCTGGGGCTGGGTCCACAACACCCACCCCCTTAAAGGGGCCTGACCCTCTTAAAGGGGCAAGACCTTATTCCTTATTGGGGGGGGGGCCCACCTCCTTAAAGGGGCCGCGCTCACCTTGTTGATCTCCGCCTGTACCTCCCGCAGCTTCCGCTTGTAGCGCTGGACGTCGCCCTTGAGCTGGTGGTTGTGGTTCTGGAGGCTGCTGATCAGGTGCCGCATCTCGCGGTTGATGGGGCCTGCGGAACGGGGGACCCAGGCGTCCGGGAGGGACCCAGGCGTCCGGGAGGGACCCAGGCGTCCGGGAGGGGACCCAGGAGTCCGGAAGGGGAGCCAGGAGTTCAGGAGGGACCCAGGAGTGCGGGGAGGGACCCAGGAGTTCGGGAGGGGGGCGGATCCAGGAGTGTGAGGGGACCCAGGCGTTCGGGAGGGACCCAGGAGTGCGGGAGGGACCCAGGAGTTCGGGGAGGGACCCAGGAGTTCGGGAGGGGACCCAGGAGTTCGGGAGGGGACCCAGGAGTTCGGGAGGGGGGCGGATCCAGGAGTGTGAGGGGACCCAGGTGTTCGGGAGGGACCCAGGTGTTCGGGAGGGACCCAGGAGTGCGGGAGGGACCCAGGAGTGCGGGAGGGGACCCAGGAGTTCGGGAGGGGGGCGGATCCAGGAGTGTGAGGGGACCCAGGTGTTCGGGAGGGACCCAGGAGTTCGGGAGGGACCCAGGAGTTCGGGAGGGACCCAGGAGTTCAGGGGACCCAGGAGTTCGGGAGGGACCCAGGAGTGCAGGAGGGACCCAGGAGTGTGAAGGGACCCAAGCGTCCGGGAGGGACCCAGGAGTTCGGGGAGGGACCCAGGCGTCTGGGAGGGGACCCAGGAGTCCGGGAGGAGACCAAAGAGTCTGGGGACTCATCCCCCTTGTCCCACTTGTAGGTCCCACTTAGGGGTCAGGACCCACTTGTGGGTCCTGCTGTGGGTCAGGGCCACTTGTGGGTCCCCCCACGTGTCACCTTATGGGTCAGAACCACTTATGGGTCCCACTTATGGGTCCTATTATTGATCCCACCCAGGTCCCACCACCCCATGACTCAACCCCCTTGTGCCTCCAACCACTTGTAGGTCCCACTTATGGGTCAGGAGCCACTTGTGGGTCCTGCTGTGGGTCAGGGCCACTTGTGGGTCCCCCCACGTGTCACCTTATGGGTCAGAACCACTTATGGGTCCCACTTATGGGTCCTATTATTGATCCCACCCAGGTCCCACCAACCCTTGACTCAACCCCCTTGTGCCTCCAACCACTTGTAGGTCCCACTTATGGGTCAGGAGCCACTTGTGGGTCCTGCTGTGGGTCAGGGCCACTTGTGGGTCCCCCCACATGTCACCTTATGAATCAGAACCACTTATGGGTCCCACTTATGGGTCCCATTGTTGATGATCACCCAGGTCCCACCACCCCATGACTCAACCCCCTTGTGCCTCCAACCACTTGTAGGTCCCACTTATGGGTCAGGAGCCACTTGTGGGTCCTGCTGTGGGTCAGGGCCACTTGTGGGTCACCCCACATGTCACCTTATGAATCAGAACCACTTATGGGTCCCACTTATGGGTCCTATTATTGATCCCACCCAACTCACACCACCCCATGACTCAACCCCCTTGTGCCTCCAACCACTTGTAGGTCCCACTTATGGGTCAGGAGCCACTTGTGGGTCCTGCTGTGGGTCAGGGCCACCTGTGGGTCACCCCACGTGTCTCCTTATGGGTCAGAACCACTTATGGGTCCCACTTATGGGTCTTATTATTGATCCCACCACCCCATGACTCAACCCCTTTGCGCCTCCAACCACTTGTAGGTCCCACTTAGGGGTCAGGAGCCACCTGTGGGTCCTGCTATGGGTCAGGGCCACTTGTGGGTCACCCCACGTGTCTCCTTATGGGCCAGAACCACTTATGGGTCCCACTTATGGGTCCCATTGTTGATGATCACCCAGGTCCCACCACCCCATGACTCAACCCCCTTGTGCCTCCAACCACTTGTAGGTCCCACTTATGGGTCCCAATTATGGATCTGGCCACTTGTGGGTCCTGCTGTGGGTCAGGGCCACTTGTGGGTCACCCCACGTGTCTCCTTATGGGTCAGAACCACTTATGGGTCCCACTTATGGGTCCTATTATTGATCCCACCCAGGTCCCACCACCCCATGACTCAACCCCCTTGTGCCTCCAACCACTTGTAGGTCCCACTTATGGGTCAGGAGCCACTTGTAGGTCCTGCTATGGGTCAGGACCACTTGTGGGTCACCCCACGTGTCTCCCTATGGGTCAGAACCACTTATGGGTCCCACTTATGGGTCCTATTATTGATCCCACCCAACTCACACCACCCCATGACTCAACCCCCTTGTGCCTCCAACCACTTGTAGGTCCCACTTATGGGTCAGGAGCCACTTGTGGGTCCTGCTGTGGGTCAGGGCCACTTGTGGGTCACCCCACGTGTCTCCTTATGGGTCAGAACCACTTATGGGTCCCACTTATGGGTCCTATTATTGATCCCACCCAGGTCCCACCACCCCATGACTCAACCCCCTTGTGCCTCCAACCACTTGTAGGTCCCACTTATGGGTCCCACTTATGGGTCAGGAGCCACTTGTGGGTCCTGCTGTGGGTCAGGGCCACTTGTGGGTCACCCCACATGTCACCTTATGAATCAGAACCACTTATGGGTCCCACTTATGGGTCCCATTGTTGATGATCACCCAGGTCCCACCACCCCATGACTCAACCCCCTTGTGCCTCCAACCACTTGTAGGTCCCACTTATGGGTCCCAATTATGGATCTGGCCACTTGTGGGTCCTGCTATGGGTCAGGGCCACTTGTGGGTCACCCCACGTGTCTCCTTATGAATCAGAACCACTTATGGGTCCCACTTATGGGTCCTATTATTGATCCCACCCAACTCACACCACCCCATGACTCAACCCCCTTGTGCCTCCAACCACTTGTAGGTCCCACTTATGGGTCAGGAGCCACTTGTGGGTCCTGCTGTGGGTCAGGGCCACTTGTGGGTCACCCCACATGTCTCCTTATGGGTCAGAACCACTTATGGGTCCCACTTATGGGTCCTATTATTGATCCCACCCAGGTCCCACCACCCCATGACTCAACCCCCTTGTGCCTCCAACCACTTGTAGGTCCCACTTATGGGTCAGGAGCCACTTGTGGGTCCCGCTGTGGGTCAGGGCCACTTGTGGGTCACCCCACATGTCACCTTATGAATCAGAACCACTTATGGGTCCCACTTATGGGTCCTATTATTGATCCCACCCAACTCACACCACCCCATGACTCAACCCCCTTGTGCCTCCAACCACTTGTAGGTCCCACTTATGGGTCCCACTTATGGGTCAGGAGCCACGTGTGGGTCCTGCTATGGGTCAGGGCCACTTGTGGGTCACCCCACGTGTCTCCTTATGGGTCAGAACCACTTATGGGTCCCACTTATGGGTCCTATTATTGATCCCACCCAGGTCCCACCACCCCATGACTCAACCCCCTTGTGCCTCCAACCACTTGTAGGTCCCATTAAGGACTCAGGGGCCACTTGTGGGTCGCCCCCCGGGTCCCGGCCGTGGGTCCCACTTGTGGGTCACTCACCCGCCTGCTCATTGGCCGCCAGGTTCTGCTCGAACTCGATGCGCAGCATCTCGTACTCCTTGCGTACCTGGGCCAGCGTGTCCTCCAGTTGGATCACCTCGGTGCGCAGGCGCTTCTGCACCCCCAGCTCGTCGCTCTGGGGACATTGGGGACAATGGGGACATTGGGGACAATGGGGACAATGGGGACATTGGGGGCGATAGGGACATTGGGTCCCCATTGGACTCTATGGGGATTATGGGTCCCCATTGGGCTCTAAGGGGATTATGGGCCCCATTGGGTTCTATGGGGATTATGGGTCCCTATTGTGTTCTATGGGGATTATGGGTCCGTGTTGGGTTCTATGGGGATTATGGGTCCCCATTGGGTTCTATGGGGATTATGGGTCCCCATTGGGTTCTATGGGGATTATGGGTCCCTATTGGTTTCAATGGGGATTATGGGGTCCCTACTGGGTTCTATGGGGATTATGGGACCCTACTGGCTTCTACGGGTCCCCATTGGGTTCTATTGGGTCCCTATTGGGTTCTATGGGGGGTTATAGGTCCCTATTGGGCTCTATGGGGGTTATGGGGTCCCTATTGGGTTCTATGGGGATTATGGGTCCCCATTGGGTTCTATGGGGATTATGGGTCCCCATTGGGTTCTATGGGGTCCCTATTGGGTTCTATGGGGATTATGGGTCCCCATGGGGCTCTATGGGGGTTATGGGTCCCTACTGGGTTCTATGGGGATTATGGGTCCCCATTGGGTTCTATGGGGATTATGGGTCCCCATTGGGTTCTATGGGGTCCCTATTGGGCTCTATCGGGATTATGGGCCCCATTGGGTTCTATGGGGATTATGGGTCCCCATTGGGTTCTATGGGGTCCCTATTGGGCTCTATGGGGATTATGGGTCCCTATTGGGTTCTATGGGGATTATGGGTCCCCATGGGGCTCTATGGGGGTTATGGGTCCCTATTGGTTTCTATGGGGATTATGGGGTCCCTACTGGGTTCTATGGGACCCTATTGGCTTCTACGGGTCCCCATTGGGTTGTATTGGGTCCCTATTGGGCTCTATGGGGATTATGGGTCCCCATTGGGTTCTATGGGGTCCCTATTGGGTTCTATGGGGATTATGGGTCCCCATTGGGTTCTATGGGGATTATGGGTCCCCATTGGGTTCTATGGGGGTTATGGGTCCCTATTGGGCTCTATGGGGATTATGGGTCCCCATTGGGTTCTATGGGGATTATGAGTCCCCATTGGGTTCTATGGGGTCCCTATTGGGCTCTATGGGGATTATGGGTCCCCATTGGGTTTTATGGGGATTATGGGTCCCCATGGGGCTCTATGGGGGTTATGGGTCCCTACTGGGTTCTATGGGGATTATGGGTCCCCATTGGGTTCTATGGGGATTATGGGTCCCCATTGGGTTCTATGGGGTCCCTATTGGGTTCTATGGGGGTTATGGGTCCCTACTGGGTTCTATGGGGATTATGGGTCCCCATTGGGTTCTATGGGGATTATGGGTCCCCATTGGGTTCTATGGGGTCCCCATTGGGTTCTATGTGGATTATGGGTCCCTATTGGGTTCTATGGGGATTATGGGTCCCCATTGGGTTCTATGGGGTCCCTATTGGGCTCTATGGGGATTATGGGTCCCCATTGGGTTCTATGGGGATTATGGGTCCCCATTGGGTTCTATGGGGTCCCTATTGGGCTCTATGGGGATTATGGGCCCCATTGGGTTCTATGGGGATTATGGGTCCCCATTGGGTTCTATGGGGTCCCTATTGGGTTCTATGGGGGTTATGGGGTCCCTATTGGGTTCTATGGGGATTATGGGTCCCTATTGGGCTCTATGGGGATTACGGGTCCCTATTGGGTTCTATGGGGATTATGGGTCCCCATTGGGTTCTAAGGGGATTATGGGTCCCTATTGGGTTCTATGGGGATTATGGGTCCCCATTGGGTTCTATGGGGATTATGGGTCCCCACTGGGTTCTATGGGGTCCCCATTGGGTTCTATGGGGGTTATGGGTCCCCATTGGGTTCTATGGGTCCCCACTGGGTTCTATAGGGGTTATAGGTTCCCTGTTGGGTTCTATGGGTCCCCATTGTCTTCTCATCGGGGTTATGAGTCCCCACTGGGGTCTATGGGGGTTTTGGTCCCCATTGGGTTCTATGGGGGGTTATGGGTCCCCATTGGGTTCTATAGCGGTTATGGATCCCTGTTGGGTTCTATGGGTCCCCATTGGGTTCTATGTGGATTATGCGTCCCCACTGGGTTCTATGGGGGTTATGGGTCCCCATTGGGTTCTATGGGGTCCCCATTGGGTTCTATGTGGATTATGGGTCCCCATTGGGTTCTATGGGGGTTATGGGTCCCTATTGGGTTCTATGGGTCCCCATTGGGTTCTATGCGGATTATGAGTCCCCAGTGGGTTCTATGGGGATTACGGTTTCCCCATTGGGTTCTATGGGGATTATGGTTTCCCCATTGGGTTCTATGGGGGTTATGGGTCCCCATTGGGTTCTATGGGGTCCCCATTGGGTTCTATGTGGATTATGGGTCCTCATTGGGTTCTATGGGGGTTATGGGTCCCCATTGGGTTCTATGGGGTCCCCATTGGGTTCTATGTGGATTATGGGCCCCATTGGGTTCTATGGGGATTATGGGCCCCATTGGGTTCTATGGGGATTATGGGTCCCCATTGGGTTCTATGGGGTCCCTGTTGGGCTCTATGGGGATTATGGGCCCCATTGGGTTCTATGGGGATTATGCGTCCCTATTGGGTTCTATGGGGATTATGGGTCCCCATTGGGTTCTATGGGGTCCCTATTGGGCTCTATGGGGATTATGGGTCCGTATTGGCTTCTATGGGGATTATGGGTCCCCATTGGGTTCTATGGGGTCCCTATTGGGCTCTATGGGGATTATGGGTCCCCATTGGGTTCTATGGGGATTATGGGTCCCTATTGGGTTCTATGGGGATTATGGGTCCCTATTGGGCTCTATGGGGATTATGGGTCCCCATTGGGTTCTATGGGGATTATGGGCCCCATTGGGCTCTATGGGGATTATGGGTCCGTATTGGCTTCTATGGGGATTATGGGTCCCCATTGGGTTCTATGGGGTCCCTATTGGGCTCTATGGGGATTATGGGTCCCTATTGGGTTCTATGGGGATTATGGGTCCCTATTGGGTTCTATGGGGTCCCCATTGGGTTCTATGGGGATTATGGGTCCCCATTGGGTTCTATGGGGTCCCTATTGGGTTCTATGGGGATTATGGGTCCCCATTGGGTTCTATGGGGATTATGGGTCCCTATTGGGTTCTATGGGGATTATGGGTCCCCATGGGGCTCTATGGGGGTTATGGGCCCCTATTGGTTTCTATGGGGATTATGGGGTCCCTACTGGGTTCTATGGGGATTATGGGACCCTATTGGCTTCTACGGGTCCCCATTGGGTTCTATTGGGTCCCTATTGGGCTCTATGGGGATTATGGGTCCCTATTGGGTTCTATAGGGGTTATGGGTCCCCATTGGGTTCTATGGGGATTATGGGTCCCTATTGGGTTCTATGGGGATTATGGGTCCCCATTGGGTTCTATGGGGATTATGGGTCCCCATGGGGCTCTATGGGGGTTATGGGTCCCTATTGGGTTCTATGGGGATTATGGGGTCCCTACTGGGTTCTATGGGGATTATGGGAGCCTATTGGCTTCTATGGGTCCCCATTGGGTTCTATTGGGTCCCTATTGGGTTCTATGGGGGTTATGGGTCCCCATTGGGTTCTATGGGGGTTATGGGTCCCTATTGGGTTCTATGGGGTCCCTAATGGGTTCTATGGGGGGTTATGGGTCCTCACTGGGTTCTATAGGGGTTATGGATCCCTATTGGGTTCTATGGGTCCCCACTGGGTTCTATAGGGGTTATAGGTTCACTGTTGGGTTCTATGGGTCCCCATTGTCTTCTTATCGGGGTTATGGGTCCCTATTGGGTTCTATGGGGATTACGGGTCCCCATTGGGTTCTATGGGGGTTTTGGTCCCCATTGGGTTCTATGGGGTCCCTATTGGGTTCTATGGGGATTATGGGTCCCCATTGGGTTCTATGGGGGTTTTGGTCCCCATTGGGTTCTATGGGGTCCCCATTGGGTTCTATGGGAGTTATGGGTCCCCATTGGGTTCTATGGGGGTTATGGGTCCCCATTGATTTCTGTGGGGGGTTATGGGTCCCCATTGGGTTCTATAGCAGTTATGGATCCCAATTGGGTTCTATGGGTCCCCATTGGGTTCTATGTGGATTATGAGTCCCCACTGGGTTCTATGGAGGTTATGGGTCCCCAGTGGTTTCTATGGGGGGTTATGGGTCCCCATTGGGTTCTATGGGGGTTATGAGTCCTCAGTGGGTTCTATAGGGGTTATAGGTTCCCTGTTGGGTTCTATGGGTCCCCATTGTCTTCTATCAGGGTTATGAGTCCCCACTGGGTTCTATGGGGATTATGGGTCCCCATTGGGTTCTACGGGGTCCCCATTGGGTTCTATGTGGATTATGGGTCCTCATTGGGTTCTATGGGGGTTATGGGTCCCCATTGGGTTCTATGGGGTCCCCATTGGGTTCTATGTGGATTATGGGTCCCCATTGGGTTCTATGGGGGTTATGGGTCCCCATTGGGTTCTATGGGGTCCCCATTGGCTTCTATGTGGATTATGGGTCCCCACTGGGTTCTATGGGGGTTATGGGTCCCCACTGGGTTCTATGGGGTCCCCATTGGGTTCTATGGGGTCCCCATTGGGTTCTATGTGGATTATGGGTCCCCATTGGGTTCTACATGGGTTATGGGTCCCCATTGGGTTCTATGGGGTCCCCATTGGGTTCTATGGGGGTTTTGGTCCCCATTGGGTTCTATGGGGTCCCCATCAACACCCATCTCCATGCGGCCATGACCCCCCAAACCAACATAGGACCCCGTGGCCACCTCAGGGCCACTCGGGGACCCCTCGGGGACCCCCAGACCCACCTCCATGTGCTCGATGTGGCGCAGGTGGCTGTTTTTGGTGGCCAGGAGCAGCCCCCTGGCCTCGTCCAGCTGGGTCTCTATTGGGTTCTATGGGGGTTTTGGTCCCCATTGGGTTCTATGGGGGTTTTGGTCCCCATTGGGTTCTATGGGGTCCCCATTGGGTTCTATGGGGGTTATGGGTCCCCAATGGTTTCTATGGGGGGTTATGGGTCCTCATTGATTTCTATGGGGGGTTATGGATCCCTATTGGGTTCTATGGGGTCCCCATTGGGTTCTATGTGGATTATGAGTCCCCATTGGGTTCTATGGGGGTTATGGGTCCCCAATGGTTTCTATGGGGGGTTATGGGTCCCCATTGGGTTCTATAGGAGTTATGGATCCCTATTGGGTTCTATGGGTCCCCACTGGGTTCTATAGGGGTTATAGGTTCCCTGTTGGCTTCTATGGGTCCCCATTGTCTTCTATCAGGGTTATGAGTCCCTACTGGGTTCTATGTGGATTATGGGTCCCCACTGGGGTCTATGGGGGTTTTGGTCCCCATTGGGTTCTATGGGGTCCCCATTGGGTTCTATGTGGATTATGGGTCCCCATTGGGTTCTATAGCGGTTATGGATCCCTATTGGGTTCTATGGGTCCCCATTGGGTTCTATGTGGATTATGAGTCCCCACTGGGTTCTGTGGGGGTTATGGGTCCCCATTGGGTTCTATGTGGATTATGGGTCCCCATTGGCTTCTATGGGGGTTATGGGTCCCCATTGGGTTCTATGGGTTCCCCATTGGGTTCTATGTGGATTATGGGTCCCCATTGGGTTCTATGGGGGTTTTGGTCCCCATTGTGTTCTATGGGTCCCCATTGGTTTCTATGGGGATTACGGGTCCCCATTGGGTTCTATGGGGGTTATGGGTCCCCATTGGGTTCTATGGGGTCCCCATCAACACCCATCTCCATGTTCTCAATATAAGACCGGCGGCCATGACCCCCCAAACCATCATAGGACCCCGTGGCCACCTCAGGGCCACTCGGGGACCCCTCGGGGACCCCCAGACCCACCTCCATGTGCTCGATGTGGCGCAGGTGGCTGTTTTTGGTGGCCAGGAGCAGCCCCCTGGCCTCGTCCAGCTGGGTCTCTATTGGGTTCTATGGGGGTTTTGGTCCCCATTGGGTTCTATGGGGGTTTTGGTCCCCATTGGGTTCTATGGGGTCCCCATTGGGTTCTATGGGGGTTATGGGTCCCCAATGGTTTCTATGGGGGGTTATGGGTCCTCATTGATTTCTATGGGGGGTTATGGATCCCTATTGGGTTCTATGGGGTCCCCATTGGGTTCTATGTGGATTATGAGTCCCCATTGGGTTCTATGGGGGTTATGGGTCCCCAATGGTTTCTATGGGGGGTTATGGGTCCCCATTGGGTTCTATAGGAGTTATGGATCCCTATTGGGTTCTATGGGTCCCCACTGGGTTCTATAGGGGTTATAGGTTCCCTGTTGGCTTCTATGGGTCCCCATTGTCTTCTATCAGGGTTATGAGTCCCTACTGGGTTCTATGTGGATTATGGGTCCCCACTGGGGTCTATGGGGGTTTTGGTCCCCATTGGGTTCTATGGGGTCCCCATTGGGTTCTATGTGGATTATGGGTCCCCATTGGGTTCTATAGCGGTTATGGATCCCTATTGGGTTCTATGGGTCCCCATTGGGTTCTATGTGGATTATGAGTCCCCACTGGGTTCTGTGGGGGTTATGGGTCCCCATTGGGTTCTATGTGGATTATGGGTCCCCATTGGCTTCTATGGGGGTTATGGGTCCCCATTGGGTTCTATGGGTTCCCCATTGGGTTCTATGTGGATTATGGGTCCCCATTGGGTTCTATGGGGGTTTTGGTCCCCATTGTGTTCTATGGGTCCCCATTGGTTTCTATGGGGATTACGGGTCCCCATTGGGTTCTATGGGGGTTATGGGTCCCCATTGGGTTCTATGGGGTCCCCATCAACACCCATCTCCATGTTCTCAATATAAGACCGGCGGCCATGACCCCCCAAACCATCATAGGACCCCGTGGCCACCTCAGGGCCACTCGGGGACCCCTCGGGGACCCCCAGACCCACCTCCATGTGCTCGATGTGGCGCAGGTGGCTGTTTTTGGTGGCCAGGAGCAGCCCCCTGGCCTCGTCCAGCTGGGTCTTCACCTGCAGGCTCTCGTGGTACAGGAGGGAGAACTGGGACTGCAGCACCTTGTACTCCAGCGCCTCGCGAACCGCGTCCTCGGGGAGCGCCCGCAGGGCCACCTGTGGGGACATGGGGGTCACCATTGCCACCAGGGTCACCCCACGGGTCCTCAGACCCATCCCCAATGTCTCAATGAAACTGGATCCCCATTGGGTTCTATGGCTCCCTACTGGGGTCTATGGGGGTTATGGGTCCCTATTGGGTTCTAGGGGGTCCCTATTGGGCTCTATGGGGGTTATGGGTCCCTACTGAGTTCTGTGGGGGTTATGGGTCCCTATTGGGTTCTAGGGGGGTTCTACGGGGGTTATGGGGTCCCTATTGGGTTTTATGGGGGTTATGGGGTCCGTATGGGGTTCTATGGGGGTTATGGGTCCTTATTTGGTTCTATGGGGTTATGGGTCCCTATTGGGTTCCATGGGTCCCTATTGGGTTCTATGGGGGTTATGGGTCCCTATTGGGTTCTATGGGTCCCTATTGGGTTCTATGGGGGTTATGGGTCCCTATTGGGTTCTATGGGTCCCTATTGGGTTCTATAGAGGTTATGGGGTCCCTATTGGGTTCTATGGGTCCCTATTATCTACTATGGGGGTTACGGGTGCCTATTGGGTCCTATTGAGTTCTATGGGGGTTTTGTGTCCCTGTTGGGATCTATGGGGTTCCTATTGGGCTCTATGGGGTTATGGGTCCCTATTGGGTTCTATGGGCCCCTATTGGGTTCTATGGGGGTTATGGGGTTCCTATTGGTTCTATGTGGGTTATTGGGTCCCCATTGGGGTCTATGAGGGTTATGGGGTCCCCATTGGGGTCTATGGGGGGTTATGGCGTCCTCAGGGAGGGCCCGCAGGGCCACCTGTGGGGACATGGGGGTCACCATTGTCACCAGGGTCACCCCACGGGTCCCCAGACCCATCCCCAATGTCTCAATGAAACTGGACCCCCATTGGGTTCTATGGCTCCCTACTGGGGTCTATGGGGGTTATGGGTCCCTATTGGGTTCTAGGGGGTCCCTATTGGGCTCTATGGGGGTTATGGGTCCCTACTGAGTTCTGTGGGGGTTATGGGTCCCTATTGGGTTCTATGGGGGTTCTACGGGGGTTATGGGGTCCCTATTGGGTTTTATGGGGGTTATGGGGTCCGTATGGGGTTCTATGGGGGTTATGGGTCCTTATTTGGTTCTATGGGGTTATGGGTCCCTATTGGGTTCTATGGGTCCCTATTGGGTTCTATTGGGGTTATGGGTCCCTATTGGGTTCTATGGGTCCCTGTTGGTTTCTATGGGTCCCTATTGGGTTCTATAGAGGTTATGGGGTCCCTATTGGGTTCCATGGGTCCATATTGGGTTCTATGGGGGTTATGGGGTCCCTATTGGGTTCTATGGGGGTTATGGGGTCCCTATTGGGTTCTATGGGTCCCTATTATCTACTATATGGGTTACGGGTGCCTATTGGGTCCTATTGAGTTCTATGGGGGTTTTGTGTCCCTGCTGGGATCTATGGGGTTCCTATTGGGTTCTATGGGGGCTATGGGTCCCTACTGGGTTCTATGGGTCACTATTGGGTTCTATGGGGGTTATGGGGTTCCTATTGGTTCTATGTGGGTTATTGGGTCCCCATTGGGGTCTATGTGGGTTATGGGGTCCCCATTGGGGTCTATGGGGGGTTATGGCGTCCTCGGGGAGCGCCCGCAGGGCCACCTGGGGGGACATGGGGGTCACCATTGTCACCAGGGTCACCCCACGGGTCCCCAGACCCATCCCCAATGTCTCAATGAAACTGGACCCCCATTGGGTTCTATGGGTCCCATTGGGTTCTATGGGGGTTATGGGTCCCTATTGGGTTCTAGGGGGTCCCTATTGGGCTCTATGGGGGTAATGGGTCCCTACTGAGTTCTGTGGGGGTTATGGGTCCCTATTGGGTTCTATGGGGGTTCTACGGGGGTTATGGGGTCCCTATTGGGTTTTATGGGGGTTATGGGGTCCGTATGGGGTTCTATGGGGGTTATGGGTCCTTATTTGGTTCTATGGGGTTATGGGTCCCTATTGGGTTCCATGGGTCCCTACTGGGTTCTATGGGGGTTATGGGTCCCTATTGGGTTCTATGGGTCCCTATTGGGTTCTATGGGGGTTATGGGGTCCCTATTGGGTTCTATGGGTCCCTATTATCTACTATGGGGGTTACGGGTGCCTATTGGGTCCTATTGAGTTCTATGGGGGTTTTGTGTCCCTGTTGGGATCTATGGGGTTTCTATTGGGCTCTATGGGGTTATGGGTCCCTATTGGGTTCTATGAGCCCCTATTGAGTTCTATGGGGCTATGGCTCCCTATTGGGTTCTATGTGGGTTATTGGGTCCCCATTGGGGTCTATGAGGGTTATGGGGTCCCCATTGGGGTCTATGGGGGGTTATGGCGTCCTCGGGGAGCGCCCGCAGGGCCACCTGTGGGGACATGGGGGTCACCATTGTCACCAGGGTCACCCCACGGGTCCCCAGACCCATCCCCAATGTCTCAATGAAACTGGATCCCCATTGGGTTCTATGGCTCCCTACTGGGGTCTATGGGAGTTATGGGTGCCTATTGGGTTCTATGGGGAGTTATGGGGTCCCCATTGGGCTCTATGGGGAGTTATGGGGTCCCTATTGGGTTTTATGGGGGTTATGGGGTCCGTATGGGGTTCTATGGGGGTTATGGGTCCTTATTTGGTTCTATGGGGTTATGGGTCCCTATTGGGTTCTATGGGTCCCTATTGGGTTCTATGGGGGTTATGGGGTCCCTGTTGGGTTCTATGGGGGTTACGGGGTCCCTATTGGGTTGTATGGGGGTTTTGTGTCCCTGTTGGGATCTATGGGGTTCCTACTGGGTTCTATGGGGTTATGGGTCCCCATTGGGTTCTATGGGGGATATGGGGTCCCCATTGGGTTCTATGGGGGATATGGGGTCCCCATTGGGTTCTATGGGGTCCCCATTGGGTTCTATGGGGGTTATGGGTCCCCGTTGGCTTCTATGGGGTCCCTATGGGGTTCTGTGGGGGTTATGGGTCCGTATTGGGCTCTATGGGGGTTATGGGTCCCTAACTGGGTCCTCTTGGGGCTTATGGGTCCCTATTGGGTTCTATGGGTCCCTATTGGGTTCTATGGAGATTATGGGTCCCTACTGGGTTCTATGGGGTCCCTATGGGGTTCTGTGGGGGTTATGGGTCCCTATTGGGTTCTAGGGGGTTATGGGTCCCTAACTGGCTCCTGTTGGGGCTTATGGGTCCCTATTGTGTTCTATGGGGGTTATGGGTCCTTATTGGTTTCTATGGGCCCCTATTGAGTTCTATGGGTGTTATGGGGTCCCCATTGGGTTCTACGGGGTCCCCATTGGGTTCTATGGGGGTTCCATTGGGTTCTATGGGGGTTATGGGTCCCTGTTGGGTTCTATGGGGTCCCTATGGGGTTCTGAGGGGGTTATGGGTCCGTATTGGGTTCTATGGGGGTTATGGGTCCCTAACTGACTCCTATTGGGGCTTATGGGTCCCTATTGGGTTCTATGGGTCCCCATTGTGTTCTATGAGGGTTATGGGGTCCCCATTGGGTTCTATGGGGGTTATGCGTCCCTACTGAATTCTATGGGGGCTATGGGGTCCCCATTGCGTTCTATGGGGTCCCCATTGGGTTCTATGGGGGTTATGGGTCCCTGTTGGATTCTATGGGGTTATGAGTCCCTACCGAGTTCTATGCGATCCCTATTGACTTCTATAAGGACTATGGGTCCCTATTGACTTCTATGGGGGGTGATGGGTCCCTATTGGGCTCTATGGTGATTGTCCATTGTCCCACTGCCCCCAATGTCCCCATCACCCCCATTGTCCCCATCGCCCCCAATGTCCCCATCGCCCCCAATGTCCCCATCATCCCCATTGTCCCCATTGCCCCCAATATCCCCATCGCCCCCATTGTCCCCAATGTCCCCATCGCCCCCATTGTCCCCATTGCCCCCAATGTCCCCATCGCCCCCATTGTCCCCATTGTCCCCATCGCCCCCATTGTCCCCAATGTCCCCAATGTCACCTTGAGCCTCTCGTGGCTCCTCAGCGCCCCCTGCAGCTCCAGCTGCAGCTTCTCCAGCTCGGCCATGCGGCTGTTGGCCAGTTCCTGGTTCTGCTCCAGCTCCGCGTTCAGCATCTCAAACTGGGGGGGGTCCCCAAAAATGGGGGTCACCCCCCAGCCACCCCCACATCCCCAAATGACCCCAAATCCCCCCAAAATCCACCCAATTCGCCCCCACGTCCCCCCCAGTGTCCCCAGCCCCACATCCAGCAGCTCAAACTGGGGGGGACCCCAAAATCTGGGGGTCACCCCAATACCCCATAGACCCCAATTGACCCCCATATCCCCCCCAATTGACCCCCATATCCCCCCATTGAACCCCATATCCCCCCCATTGAACCCCATATACCCTCCAATTGACCCCCATACCCCCCCAGTGTCCCCAGCCCCACATCCAGCAGCTCAAACTGGGGGGACCCCAAAATCTGGGGGTCAACCCAATACCCCATAGACCCCAATTGACCCCCATATGCCCCCCATTGACCCCCATATCCCCCCATTGACCCCCATACCCCCCCCATTGACCCCCATACCCCCCCCCATTGACCCCCATATCCCCCCAGTGTCCCCAGCCCCACATCCAGCAGCTCAAACTGGGGGGGTCCCCAAAATCTGGGGGTCACCCCAATACCCCATAGACCCCAATTGACCCCCATATCCCCCCCATTGACCCCCATACCCCCCCCCATTGACCCCCATACCCCCCCAGTGTCCCCAGCCCCACATCCAGCAGCTCAAACTGGGGGGGTCCCCAAAATCTGGGGGTCAACCCAATACCCCATAGACCCCAATTGACCCCCATATCCCCCCCATTGACCCCCATACCCCCCCAGTGTCCCCAGCCCCACATCCAGCAGCTCAAACTGGGGGGGACCCCAAAATCTGGGGGTCACCCCAATACCCCATAGACCCCAATTGACCCCCATATCCCCCCCAATTGACCCCCATATCCCCCCCATTGACCCCCATACCCCCCCATTGACCCCCATACCCCCCCAGTGTCCCCAGCCCCACATCCAGCAGCTCAAACTGGGGGGGTCCCCAAAATCTGGGGGTCAACCCAACACCCCATAGACCCCAATTGACCCCCATATCCCCCCCATTGACCCCCATACCCCCCCATTGACCCCCATATCCCCCCCATTGACCCCCATATCCCCCCATTGACCCCCATATCCCCCCCATTGACCCCCATACCCCCCCAGTGTCCCCAGCCCCACATCCAGCAGCTCAAACTGGGGGGGTCCCCAAAATCTGGGGGTCACCCCAACACCCCATAGACCCCAATTGACCCCCATATCCCCCCCATTGACCCCCATATCCCCCCCAATTGACTCCCATATCCCCCCATTGACCCCCATATCTCCCCAACTGACTCCCATATCTCCCCATTGACCCCCCAAAGTCTCAAACTGGGGGGGTCCCCAAAACCATGGGGTGACCCCCAAGGCCCCACAGACCCCAAAAGCCATGGGGACCCCCCCAAATTGAGCCCCATTTGGTACCTTTTGGCCGCTGAGCGTGATCTGTCCCCCCTGGAACCCCCCGGAGCTGCCGCAGCCATAGGAGCCCGAGGTCAACTGGGGACAATGGGGACAATGGGGTTAATGGGGACAATGGGGGTGATGGGGACAATGGGGGCGATGGGGACAATGGGGATAATGGGATTAATGGGGGTAATGGGGACAATGGGATTAATGGGGACAATGGGATTAATGGGGGTTATGGGGCCAATGGGATTAATGGGACAATGGGGACAATGGGATTAATGGGGACAATGGGATTAATGGGGACAATGGGATTAACGGGATCAATGGGGATAATGAGACAATGGGGACAATGGGGGTGATGGGGACAATGGGATTAATGGGATTAATGGGGGTAATGGGGACAATGGGATTAATGGGGACAATGGGATTAATGGGATAATGGGATTAATGGGACAATGGGGACAATGGGATTAATGGGATTAATGGGGATAATGGGGTTAATGGGGCAATGGGGGTGATGGAGACAACGGGGTTAATGGGGACAATGGAACAATGGGGATAATGGGATTAATGGGGGTAATGGGACAATGGGGACAACGGGGTTAATGGGGACAATGGGATTAATGGGATTAATGGGGGTAATGGGGACAATGGGATTAATGGGGACAATGGGATTAATGGGATAATGGGATTAATGGGACAATGGGGACAATGGGATTAATGGGATTAATGGGGATAATGGGGTTAATGGGGCAATGGGGGTGATGGAGACAACGGGGTTAATGGGGACAATGGAACAATGGGGATAATGGGATTAATGGGGGTAATGGGACAATGGGGACAATGGGGACAACGGGGTTAATGGGGACAATGGGATTAATGGGATTAATGGGGGTAATGGGGACAATGGGATTAATGGGATTAATGGGGCATTGGGATTAATGGGATCAATGGGGATAATGAGACAATGGGGACAATGGGGGTGATGGGGACAATGGGATTAATGGGACAATGGGGACAATGGGATTAATGGGGCAATGGGGACAATGGGATTAATGGGACAATGGGATTAATGGGCACAATGGGATTAATGGGCACAATGGGATTAATGGGGATAATGGGGGTAAAGGGGAAAATGGGGTTAATGGGGCATTGGGATTAATGGGATCAATGGGGATAATGAGACAATGGGGACAATGGGGGTGATGGGGACAATGGGGACAATGGGATTAATGGGGGTAATGGGGACAATGGGATTAATGGGGACAATGGGATTAATGGGATAATGGGATTAATGGGACAATGGGGACAATGGGATTAATGGGATTAATGGGGATAATGGGGTTAATGGGGCAATGGGGGTGATGGAGACAACGGGGTTAATGGGGACAATGGAACAATGGGGATAATGGGATTAATGGGGGTAATGGGACAATGGGGACAATGGGGTTAATGGGGACAATGGGATTAATGGGATTAATGGGGACAATGGGATTAATGGGATTAATGGGGACAATGGGATTAATGGGATTAATGGGATTAATGGGGACAATGGGATTAATGGGATCAATGGGGATAATAAGACAATGGGGACAATGGGGGTGATGGAGACAATGGGATTAATGGGATTAATGGGACAATGGGATTAATGGGACAATGGGGACAATGGGATTAATGGGATTAATGGGGCATTGGGATTAATGGGATCAATGGGGATAATGAGACAATAGGGACAATGGGGGTGATGGGGACAATGGGATTAATGGGACAATGGGGACAATGGGATTAATGGGACAATGGGATTAATGGGGACAATGGGATTAATGGGGATAATGGGATTAATGGGGCATTGGGATTAATGGGGGTAATGGGGACAATGGGATTAATGGGATCAATGGGGATAATAAGACAATGGGGACAATGAGGGTGATGGGGAAAATGGGGACAATGGGATTAATGGGATTAATGGGGACAATGGGATTAATGGGATTAATGGGATTAATGGGGACAATGGGATTAATGGGATAATGGGATTAATGGGACAATGGGGACAATGGGATTAATGGGATTAATGGGGATAATGGGGTTAATGGGGCAATGGGGGTGATGGAGACAACGGGGTTAATGGGGACAATGGAACAATGGGGATAATGGGATTAATGGGGGTAATGGGACAATGGGGACAATGGGGACAACGGGGTTAATGGGGACAATGGGATTAATGGGATTAATGGGGGTAATGGGGACAATGGGATTAATGGGATTAATGGGGCATTGGGATTAATGGGATCAATGGGGATAATGAGACAATGGGGACAATGGGGGTGATGGGGACAATGGGATTAATGGGACAATGGGGACAATGGGATTAATGGGGCATTGGGATCAATGGGATTAATGGGGATAATGAGACAATAGGGACAATGGGGGTGATGGGGACAATGGGGACGATGGGATTAATGGGATCAATGGGGACAATGGGGACAAAGGGATTAATGAGGATAATGGGGACCCAAGTGACATGAAGGGACCTCAAGTGCCACCCAAGTGTCACCCAAGAGACATCAAGGGACCTCAAGTGACACCCAAGTGTCATAAAAGGACCCAAAGTGTCACCCAAGAGACATCAAGGGACCTCAAGTGACACACAACAGATAAGAAGGGACCTCAAGTGACACCCAAGTGTCATAAAAGGACCCAAAGTGCCACCCAAGTGCCACAAAGGGACCTCAAGTGCCACCCAAGTGATGTGAAGGGACCCAAAGTGACACCCAAGTGCCACAAAGGGACCTCAAGTGACACCCAAGTGTCATAAAAGGACCCAAAGTGACACCCAAGAGACATCAAGGGACCTCAAGTGACACAAGAGTGACACCCAAGTGACATCAAGGTGGCACCCAACTGATATGAAGGGACCTCAAGTGCCACCCAAGTGCCACAAAGGGACCTCAAGTGCCACCCAAGTGATGTGAAGGGACCCAAAGTGACACAAGAGTGACACCCAAGAGACATCAAGGGACCTCAAGTGCCACCCAAGTGATGTGAAAGGACCCAAAGTGACACCCAAGTGACACCCAAGTGACATCAAGGGACCTCAAGTGAACCCAAGTGCCACAAAGGGACCCAAAGTGCCACCCAAGAGACATCAAGGGACCTCAAGTGACACCCAAGTGATGTGAAGGGACCACAAGTGACACCCAAGTGACATGAAGGGACCCCAAGTGCCACCCAAGTGATACAAAGGGACCCCAAGTGACACCCAAGTGTCATAAAAGGACCCAAAGTGACACCCAAGAGACATCAAGGGACCCCAAGTGCCACCCAAGTGACATCAAGGTGGCACCCAAGTGTCACCCAAGTGATATGAAGGGACCTCAAGTGCCACCCAAGTGTCACCCAAGAGATATAAAGGGACCTCAAGTGACACCCAAGAGACATCAAGGGACCTCAAGTGACACAAGAGTGACACCCAAGTGACATCAAGGTGGCACCCAAGTGTCACCCAAGTGATATGGAAGGACCTCAAGTGCCACCCAAGAGACATCAAGGGACCCCAAGTGACACCCAAGTGACACCCAAGTGATACAAAGGGACCCAACGTGACACCCAAGTGACACCCAAGTGACACCCAAGTGACATAAAGGGACACTTAGGTGCCACGCAAGTGCCACAAAGGGACCCCAAGGGACCCTGTGGCTGCATTGGGGACACCATGGGGGGGTTGGGGACCCCATGGGGGGGTTGGGGACACCATGGGGACATGGGGGTGTCATTGTCACCTGCTCGAGCGCCTTGGCCAGGTGTCTGTCCAGGTGTCCCTGGGGACACTGGGGACAATGGGGACAATGGGGACAATGGGGACCCTGTGGTTGCATTGGGGACCCTGTGGCTGCATTGGGGACACCATGGGGGGGTTGGGGACCCTGTGGGGGGGTTGGGGACCCCATGGGGGGGTTGGGGACACCATGGGGACATGGGGGTATCATTGTCACCTGCTCGAGCGCCTTGGCCAGGTGTCTGTCCAGGTGTCCTTGGGGACATTGGGGACAATGGGGACCCTGTGGTTGCATTGGGGACACCATGGGGGGGTTGGGGACACCATGGGGGGGTTGGGGACACCATGGGGGGGTTGGGGACCCCATGGGGACATGGGGGTGTCATTGTCACCTGCTCGAGCGCCTTGGCCAGGTGTCTGTCCAGGTGTCCCTGGGGACACTGGGGACACTGGGGACAATGGGGACAATGGGGACCCTGTGGTTGCATTGGGGACCCTGGGGCTGCATTGGGGACCCCATGGGGGGGTTGGGGACCCCATGGGGACATGGGGGTGTCATTGTCACCCGCTCGAGCGCCTTGGCCAGGTGTCTGTCCAGGTGTCCCTGGGGACACTGGGGACAATGGGGACCCTGGGGCTGCATTGGGGACCCCATGGGGGGGTTGGGGACCCCATGGGGGGGTTGGGGATCCCATGGGGACATGGGGGTGTCATTGTCACCTGCTCGAGCGCCTTGGCCAGGTGTCTGTCCAGGTGTCCCTGGGGACACTGGGGACACTGGGGACACTGGGGACAATGGGGACCCTGTGGTTGCATTGGGGACACCATGGGGGGGTTGGGGACACCATGGGGGGGTTGGGGACCCCATGGGGACATGGGGGTGTCACTGTCACCCGCTCGAGCGCCTTGGCCAGGTGTCTGTCCAGGTGTCCCTGGGGACACTGGGGACAATGGGGACACTGGGGACAATGGGGACCCTGTGGTTGCATTGGGGACCCCATGGGGGGGTTGGGGACCCCATGGGGGGGTTGGGGACCCCATGGGGACATGGGGGTGTCATTGTCACCTGCTCGAGCGCCTTGGCCAGGTGTCTGTCCAGGTGTCCCTGGGGACACTGGGGACACTGGGGACACTGGGGACAATGGGGACCCTGTGGTTGCATTGGGGACCCTGTGGCTGCATTGGGGACCCCATGGGGGGGTTGGGGACCCCATGGGGGGGTTGGGGACACCATGGGGACATGGGGGTGTCACTGTCACCTGCTCGAGCGCCTTGGCCAGGTGTCTGTCCAGGTGTCCTTGGGGACACTGGGGACAATGGGGACCCTGGGGCTGCATTGGGGACACTGGGGCTGCATTGGGGACACCATGGGGGGGTTGGGGACCCCATGGGGGGGTTGGTGACACCATGGGGGGGTTGGGGACCCCATGGGGACATGGGGGTGTCACTGTCACCTGCTCGAGCGCCTTGGCCAGGTGTCTGTCCAGGTGTCCCTGGGGACACTGGGGACAATGGGGACAATGGGGACACTGGGGACAATGGGGACCCTGTGGTTGCATTGGGGACACCATGGGGGGGTTGGGGACACCATGGGGGGGTTGGGGACCCCATGGGGACATGGGGGTGTCATTGTCACCTGCTCAAGCACCTTGGCCAGGTGTCTGTCCAGGTGTCCTTGGGGACACTGGGGACAATGGGGACCCTGTGGCTGCATTGGGGACACCATGGGGGGGTTGGGGACACCATGGGGACATGGGGGTGTCACTGTCACCTGCTCGAGCGCCTTGGCCAGGTGTCTGTCCAGGTGTCCCTGGGGACACTGGGGACAATGGGGACACTGGGGACAATGGGGACCCTGTGGTTGCACTGGGGACACCATGGGGGGGTTGGGGACCCCATGGGGGGGTTGGGGACCCCATGGGGGGGTTGGGGACCCCATGGGGACATGGGGGTGTCACTGTCACCGGCTCGAGCGCCTTGGCCAGGTGTCTGTCCAGGTGTCCTTGGGGACACTGGGGACAATGGGGACCCTGTGGTTGCATTGGGGACCCTGTGGCTGCATTGGGGACCCCATGGGGGGGTTGGGGACCCCATGGGGACATGGGGGTGTCATTGTCACCTGCTCGAGCGCCTTGGCCAGGTGTCTGTCCAGGTGTCCCTCCCTCTTGCGCAGTTTGGCGCTGTCCCACTGCAGCCCCTCCAGCGTCGTCCCCATCTCCAGCACCTTCGTCTCGGCCGACGTCGCCTTGTCCTGGAGTTCTGAGAGCTGGGGACAATGGGGACATTGGGGACATTGGGGACATTGGGGATGATGGGGACATTGGGGGCGATGGGGACATTGGGGGCGATGGGGACAATGGGGGCGATGGGGACAATGGGGACAATGGGGACATTGGGGGCAATGGGGGCGATGGGGACATTGGGGGCAATGGGGGCAATGGGGACATTGGGGGCAATGGGGATGATGGGGACATTGGGGGCAATAGAGGCAATGGGGGCAATGGGGACATTGGGGACAATGGGGGCGATGGGGGCGATGGGGACATTGGGGGCGATGGGGACAATGGGGACATTGGGGACATTGGGGATGATGGGGACATTGGGGGCTATGGGGACAATGGGGGCTATGGGGACAATGGGGGCGATGGGGACAATGGGGGCGATGGGGGCAATGGGGGCAATGGGGGCAATGGGGGCAATGGGGGCAATGGGGACATTGGGGGCGATGGGGACATTGGGGGCGATGGGGACATTGGGGGCAATGGGGACATTGGGGGCAATGGGGACATTGGGGGCTATGGGGACATTGGGGGCAATGGGGACATTGGGGACACTGGGGACGATGGGGGCGATGGGGGCAATGGGGGCAATGGGGGCAATGGGGACATTGGGGACGATGGGGACATTGGGGACGATGGGGACATTGGGGACGATGGGGGCGATGGGGACAATGGGGGCGATGGGGACAATGGGGGCGATGGGGACAATGGGGACATTGGGGGCAATGGGGACATTGGGGGCAATGGGGGCAATGGGGACATTGGGGGCAATGGGGACATTGGGGACGATGGGGACATTGGGGGCGATGGGGACAATGGGGGCAATGGGGACAATGGGGACATTGGGGACATTGGGGACATTGGGGGCGATGGGGACATTGGGGGCGATGGGGACATTGGGGGCGATGGGGACATTGGGGACATTGGGGACAATGGGGACATTGGGGACAATGGGGACAATGGGGATGTTCCCAGTCCCTCCCAGTCCCCCCCAATCCCCTGCCAGTCACTCTCAATCCCTTCCCAGTCCCTCCCAGTGTCCCCCAATCCCATCCCAATCCCCCCCAGTGTCCCCCAATCCCCTCCCAGTCCATCCCAGTCCCTCCCAGTATCCCCCAATCCCCTCCCAATCCCCTCCCAGTGCCCCCCAGTGGCCCTCCCAGTACACCCCAGTGACCCCCAATCCCTTCCCAGTCCCTCCCAGTGTCCCCCAATCCCATCCCAATCCCCTCCAGTGTCCCCCAATCCCCTCCCAGTCCATCCCAGTCCCTCCCAGTATCCCCCAATCCCCTCCCAATCACCCCAGTGTCCCCCAATCCCCTCCCAGTGTCCCCCAGTGGCCCTCCCAGTATACCCCAGTCCCCCCCAATCCCCTCCCAGTGCCCCCCAGTGTCCCCCAATCCTCTCCCAGTCCATCCCAGTGTCCCCCAATCCCCTCCCAGTCCCTCCCAGTGTCCCCCAATCCCCTCCCAGTGCCCCCCAGTGCCCCCCAATCCCCTCCCAGTCCATCCCAGTCCCTCCCAGTATCCCCCAATCCCCTCCCAGTCCATCCCAGTCCCTCCCAGTATCCCCCAATCCACTCCCAGTGTCCCCCAATCCCCTCCCAGTCCCTCCCAGTGTCCCCCAATCCCCTCCCAGTACATCCCAGTCCCCCCCAATCCTCTCCCAGTCCCTCCCAATCCCCTCCCAGTGTCCCCCAATCCCCTCCCAGTCCCTCCCAGTGTCCCCCAATCCCCTCCCAGTGTCCCCCAATCCCCTCCCAGTCCATCCCAGTCCCTCCCAGTATCCCCCAATCCCCTCCCAATCCCCCCCAGTGTCCCCCAATCCCCTCCCAGTCCCTCCCAGTGTACCCCAATCCCCTCCCAGTGTCCCCCAGTGGCCCTCCCAGTGCCCCCCAGTCCCTCCCAGTATAACCCAGTTCATCCCAGTACCTGCATGCCCACCCGGTGGTGTCTCTGGTGCAGCTGCAGCTCCAGCTCCTGCAGGCGCCGGTTCTCCCGCAGCAGCTCCCGCAGGCGCGCGCGCGGCTCCCCGGACAGCTCCGCTGCAAGGGACCCAGGCGTTCGGGGGGACCCAGGCGTCCGGGGGGACCCAGGCGTCCGGGGGGACCCAGGGGACAAAGGGACCCAGGGGACAAAGGGACCCAGGAGTTCGGGAGGGGTCCCAGGTGTCTCCAGTAGCTCCCGCAGGCGCGCGCGTGGCTCCCCAGACAGCTCCGCTGCAAGGGACCCAGGCGTTCGGGGGGACCCAGGCGTCCGGGGGGACCCAGGGGACAAAGGGACCCAGGGGACAACGGGACCCAGGGGACAAAGGGGGGACCCAGGGGACAAAGGGGGGACCCAGGAGTCTGGGGGGGGACTCAGGTGTCTGGGGGACCCAGGCATTCGGGGGGACCCAGACGACAAAGGGACCCAGGCGTTCGGGGGGACCCAGGCGTCCGGGGGGACCCAGGGGACAAAGGGACCCAGGGGACAAAGGGACCCAGGAGTTCGGGAGGGGTCCCAGGTGTCTCCAGTAGCTCCCGCAGGTGCGCGCGCGGCTCCCCGGACAGCTCCGCTGCAAGGGACCCAGGCGTTCGGGGGGACCCAGGCGTCCGGGGGGACCCAGGGGACAAAGGGACCCAGGAGTTCAGGGGGGACCCAGGAATCTGGGGGACCCAGGAGTCTGGGGGGGACTCAGGTGTCTGGGGGACCCAGGCGTCCGGGGGGACCCCAGGGACAAAGGGACCCAGGCGTCCGGGGGGACCCAGGCGCCCGGGGGGACCCAAGGGACAAAGGGACCCAGGGGACAAAGGGACCCAGGAGTTCGGGAGGGGTCCCAGGTGTCTCCAGTAGCTCCCGCAGGCGCGCCTGGGGCTCCCCGGACAGCTCCGCTGCAAGGGACCCAGGCGTTCGGGGGGACCCAGGCGTCCGGGGGGACCCAGGCGTCCGGGGGGACCCAGGGGACAAAGGGACCCAGGGGACAAAGGGGGGACCCAGGGGACAAAGGGACCCAGGAGTTCGGGAGGGGTCCCAGGTGTCTCCAGCAGCTCCCGCAGGTGCGCGCGCGGCTCCCCGGACAGCTCCGCTGCAAGGGACCCAGGCGTTCGGGGGGACCCAGGCGTCCGGGGGGACCCAGGGGACAACGGGACCCAGGGGACAAAGGGGGGACCCAGGGGACAAAGGGGGGACCCAGGAGTCTGGGGGGGACTCAGGTGTCTGGGGGGGACCCAGGCATCCGGGGGGACCTAGGCGACAAAGGGACCCAGGCGTTCGGGGGGACCCAGGGGACAAAGGGACCCAGGAGTTCAGGGGGGGACCCAAGGGACAAAGGGACCCAGGAGTTCAGGGGGGACCCAGGAGTCTGAGGGGGACCCAGGTGTCTGGGGGACCCAGGCGTCCGGGGGGACCCCAGGGACAAAGGGACCCAGGCGTTCGGGGGGACCCAGGCGTCCGGGGGGACCCAAGGGACAATGGGACCCAGGGGACAAAGGGACCCAGGAGTTCAGGGGGTACCCAGGAGTCTGGGGGACCCAGGAGTCTGGGGGGGACTCAGGTGTCTGGGGGACCCAGGCATCCGGGGGGACCCCAGGGACAAAGGGACCCAGGCGTTCGGGGGGACCCAGGCGTCCGGGGGGACCCAGGGGACAAAGGGACCCAGGAGTTCAGGGGGGGACCCAAGGGACAAAGGGACCCAGGAGTTCAGGGGGGACCCAGGAGTCTGGGGGGGGACTCAGGTGTCTGGGGGACCCAGGCATCCGGGGGGACCTAGGCGACAAAGGGACCCAGGCGTTCGGGGGGACCCAGGCGTCCGGGGGGACCCAGGGGACAAAGGGACCCAGGGGACAAAGGGACCCAGGAGTTCAGGGGGGACCCAGGAATCTGGGGGACCCAGGCATCTGGGGGATCCAGGAGTCTGGGGGGGACTCAGGTGTCTGGGGGACCCAGGCGTCCGGGGGGACCCCAGGGACAAAGGGACCCAGGCGTTCGGGGGGACCCAGGGGACAAAGGGACCCAGGAGTTCAGGGGGGGACCCAAGGGACAAAGGGACCCAGGAGTTCAGGGGGGACCCAGGAATCTGGGGGACCCAGGAGTCTGGGGGGGACTCAGGTGTCTGGGGGACCCAGGGGACAAAGGGACCCAGGCGTTCGGGGGGACCCAGGCGTCCGGGGGGACCCAGGGGACAAAGGGACCCAGGAGTTCAGGGGGGGACCCAAGGGACAAAGGGACCCAGGAGTTCAGGGGGGACCCAGGAGTCTGGGGGGGGACTCAGGTGTCTGGGGGACCCAGGCATCCGGGGGGACCTAGGCGACAAAGGGACCCAGGCGTCCGGGGGGACCCAGGGGACAAAGGGACCCAAGAGTTCAGGGGGGACCCAGGAATCTGGGGGACCCAGGCATCCGGGGGATCCAGGAGTCTGGGGGGGACTCAGGTGTCTGGGGGACCCAGGCGTCCGGGGGGACCCCAGGGACAAAGGGACCCAGGCGTTCGGGGGGACCCAGGCGTCCGGGGGGACCCAAGGGACAAAGGGACCCAGGAGTTCAGGGGGGACTCAGGAGTCTGGGGGGGGACTCAGGTGTCTGGGGGACCCAGGCATCCGGGGGGACCTAGGCGACAAAGGGACCCAGGCGTTCGGGGGGACCCAGGCGTCCGGGGGGACCCAAGGGACAAAGGGACCCAGGAGTTAAGGGGGGGACCCAGGGGACAAAGGGACCCAGGAGTTCAGGGGGGACCCAGGAGTCTGGGGGGGGACTCAGGTGTCTGGGGGACCCAGGCATCCGGGGGGACCTAGGCGACAAAGGGACCCAGGCGTTCGGGGGGACCCAGGCATCCGGGGGGACCCAAGGGACAAAGGGACCCAGGGGACAAAGGGACCCAGGAGTTCGGGAGGGGTCCCAGGTGTCTCCAGCAGCTCCCGTAGGTGCGCGTGGGGCTCCCCGGACAGCTCTGCTGCAAGGGACCCAGGCGTTCGGGGGGACCCAGGCGTCCGGGGGGACCCAAGGGACAAAGGGACCCAGGGGAGAAAGGGACCCAGGCATCCGGGGGGACCCAGGCGTCCGGGGGCACCCAGGGGACAAAGGGACCCAGGAGTTCAGGGGGGACTCAGGAGTCTGGGGGGGGGACTCAGGTGTCTGGGGGACCCAGGCATCCGGGGGGACCTAGGCGACAAAGGGACCCAGGCGTTCGGGGGGACCCAGGCATCCGGGGGGACCCAAGGGACAACGGGACCCAGGGGACAAAGGGGGGACCCAGGAGTCTGAGGGGGGACTCAGGTGTCTGGGGGACCCAGGCATCCGGGGGGACCTAGGCGACAAAGGGACCCAGGCGTTCAGGGGGACCCAGGCGTCCGGGGGGACCCAAGGGACAAAGGGGGACCCAGGGGACAAAGGGACCCAGGAGTTCAGGGGGGGACCCAGGGGACAAAGGGACCCAGGAGTTCAGGGGGTACCCAGGAGTCTGGGGGGGGACTCAGGTGTCTGGGGGACCCAGGCATCCGGGGGGACCTAGGCGACAAAGGGACCCAGGCGTTCGGGGGGACCCAGGCGTCCGGGGGAACCCAAGGGACAAAGGGACCCAGGGGACAACGGGACCCAGGGGACAAAGGGGGGACCCAGGAGTCTGGGGGGGGACTCAGGTGTCTGGGGGACCCAGGCATTCGGGGGGACCCCAGGGACAAAGGGACCCAGGCGTTCAGGGGGACCCAGGCATCCGGGGGGACCCAGGCGTCCGGGGGGACCCAAGGGACAAAGGGGGACCCAGGGGACAAAGGGACCCAGGAGTTCAGGGGGGACCCAGGAGTCTGGGGGGGGACTCAGGTGTCTGGGGGACCCAGGCATCCGGGGGGACCTAGGCGACAAAGGGACCCAGGCGTTCGGGGGGACCCAGGCGTCCGGGGGGACCCAAGGGACAAAGGGGGACCCAGGGGACAAAGGGACCCAGGAGTTCAGGGGGGGACCCAAGGGACAAAGGGACCCAGGAGTTCAGGGGGGACCCAGGAGTCTGAGGGGGACCCAGGCGTCCGGGGGGACCCCAGGGACAAAGGGACCCAGGCGTTCGGGGGGACCCAGGCGTCCCGGGGGACCCAAGGGACAATGGGACCCAGGGGACAAAGGGACCCAGGAGTTCGGGAGGGGTCCCAGGTGTCTCCAGTAGCTCCCGCAGGCGCGCCTGGGGCTCCCCGGACAGCTCCGCTGCAAGGGACCCAGGCGTCCGGGGGGACCCAGGCGTCCGGGGGGACCCAAGGGACAAAGGGACCCAGGGGACAAAGGGACCCAGGAGTTCAGGGGGGACCCAGGAGTCTGAGGGGGACCCAGGTGTCTGGGGGACCCAGGCGTCCGGGGGGAACCCAGGGACAAAGGGACCCAGGCGTTCGGGGGGACCCAGGCGTCCGGGGGGACCCAAGGGACAAAGGGGGACCCAGGGGACAAAGGGACCCAGGAGTTCAGGGGGGACCCAGGAGTCTGGGGGGGGACTCAGGTGTCTGGGGGACCCAGGCATCCGGGGGGACCTAGGCGACAAAGGGACCCAGGCGTTCGGGGGGACCCAGGCGTCCGGGGGGACCCAGGGGACAAAGGGAGACCCAGGGGACAAAGGGACCCAGGAGTTCAGGGGGGACCCAGGAATCTGGGGGACCCAGGCATCCGGGGGATCCAGGAGTCTGGGGGGGACTCAGGTGTCTGGGGGACCCAGGCGTCCGGGGGGACACCAGGGACAAAGGGACCCAGGCATTCGGGGGGACCCAGGCGTCCGGGGGACCCAAGGGACAAAGGGACCCAGGGGACAAAGGGACCCAGGGGACAAAGGGACCCAGGAGTTCAGGGGGGACTCAGGAGTCTGGGGGGGGACTCAGGTGTGTTCTGGGGGACCCAGGCATCCGGGGGGACCTAGGCGACAAAGGGACCCAGGCGTTCGGGGGGACCCAGGCGTCCGGGGGGACCCAGGGGACAAAGGGACCCAGGGGACAAAGGGACCCAGGAGTTCAGGGGGGGACCCAGGGGACAAAGGGACCCAGGAGTTCAGGGGGGACACAGGAGTCTGGGGGGGGACTCAGGTGTCTGGGGGACCCAGGCATCCGGGGGGACCTAGGCGACAAAGGGACCCAGGCGTTCGGGGGGGACCCAGGCGTTCGGGGGGACCCAGGCATCCGGGGGGACCCAGGCATCCGGGGGGACCCAAGGGACAAAGGGGGACCCAGGGGACAAAGGGGGACCCAGGGGACAAAGGGACCCAGGAGTTCATGGGGGACCCAGGAGTCCGGGGAATCCAGGAGTCTGGGGGAGACACAGGTGTCTGGGGGACCCAGGAGTTCGGGGGGGGGACCCAGGCGTCCGGGGGGACCCAGGCATCCGGGGGGACAACCAGGACTTTGGGGGACCCAGGAGTTCGGGAGGGGTCCCAGGTGTCTCCAGCAGCTCCCCAGGCATTCGGGGGGGACCCAGGAGTCTGGGGGGGACCCAGGCGTCCGGGGGGACCCAGGAGTGGGGGGGGGAACCAAGGCATCCCAGGGACCCAGGAGTCTGGGGAGGACCCAGGAGTTCAGGAGGGGACCCAGGAGTTCAGGAGGGACCCAGGCGTCCGGGGGTGACCCAGGCATCTGGGTGATGCCCTAAAAGGACCCAGAAGATTCCCCCAAAAAGGGACCCAGGCGTCCGGGGTGCTGCTGGCCCTTTTCCCAAAGGTGCCCCCCATAGTCCCCATGTCCCCCACTGTCCCCATTGCCCCCATTGTCCCCAATGTCCCCATCGCCCCCATTGTCCCCATCACCCCCATTGCCCCCATCGTCCCCAATGTCCCCATTGTCCCCCATCATCCCCATCGTCCCCATTGTCCCCATCATCCCCAATGTCCCCATTGTCCCCAACGCCCCCAATGTCCCCAACGTCCCCATTGCCCCCAATGTCCCCAACACCCCCATTGCCCCCAATGTCCCCATTGTCCCCATCGCCCCCATCGTCCCCATTGCCCCCAATGTCCCCATCGCCCCCAATGTCCCCATCGCCCCCATTGCCCCCAATGTCCCCATCGCCCCCATTGTCCCCAACGCCCCTATTGCCCCCAACGTCCCCATTGCCCCCATTGCCCCCAACGTCCCCATTGCCCCCATTGTCCCCATAACCCGCATTGTCCCCATCGCCCCCAATGTCCCCATTGTTCCCATTGCCCCCAATGTCCCCATTGCCCCCAATGTCCCCATTGTCCCCATTGCCCCCATTGCCCCCAATGTCCCCATCGCCCCCATTGTCCCCATTGCCCCCAATGTCCCCATCGCCCCCAATGTCCCCATCGCCCCCAATGTCCCCATTGTCCCCATCGCCCCCATCGCCCCCATTGTCCCCATCGCCCCCATGTCCCCATTGCCCCCAATGTCCCCATCGCCCCCATGTCCCCATTGCCCCCATCGCCCCCATCGCCCCCAATGTCCCCAATGTCCCCATCGTCCCCAATGTCCCCATCGCCCCCATCGCCCCCATTGCCCCCAATGTCCCCATCGCCCCCATTGTCCCCATCGCCCCCATCGCCCCCATTGTCCCCAATGTCCCCCCTCACCCCTCTGCGCCAGGCGGGTCCCCAGCGCGTTGGCCCGGCGCTGCGCCGCCCCCCCCCCCCCATTGTCCCCATCGCCCCCATTGTCCCCATCGCCCCCATTGCCCCCAATGTCCCCATCACCCCCATTGTCCCCATTGCCCCCATTGTCCCCATCGCCGCCATCATCCCCAATGTCCCCATTGCCCCCGTTGTCCCCATCACCCCCAACGTCCCCATTGTCCCCAACACCCCCATCGCCCCCATTGCCCCCAATGTCCCCATCGCCCCCATTGCCCCCAATGTCCCCATTGCCCCCAATGTCCCCATTGCCCCCATTGTCCCCATTGCCCCCAATGTCCCCATCGCCCCCAATGTCCCCATCGCCCCCATTGTCCCCATCGCCCCCAATGTCCCCATCGCCCCCAATGTCCCCATTGCCCCCAATGTCCCCATCGCCCCCATTGCCCCCAATGTCCCCATCGCCCCCAATGTCCCCATTGCCCCCAATGTCCCCATCGCCCCCATTGCCCCCAATGTCCCCATCGCCCCCAATGTCCCCATTGCCCCCAATGTCCCCATCGCCCCCATTGCCCCCATTGTCCCCATCGCCCCCATTGTCCCCATTGCCCCCAATGTCCCCATCGCCCCCATTGTCCCCATTGCCCCCAATGTCCCCATTGCCCCCATTGTCCCCATTGCCCCCATTGTCCCCGTTGCCCCCAACACCCCCATCGCCCCCATCGTCCCCAATGTCCCCATCACCCCCATCGCCCCCAATGTCCCCATTGCCCCCATCGCCCCCATTGCCCCCAATGTCCCCATTGCCCCCAATGTCCCCATCGCCCCCAATGTCCCCATCGCCCCCATTGCCCCCAATGTCCCCATCGCCCCCAATGTCCCCATTGCCCCCAATGTCCCCATCGCCCCCATTGCCCCCATTGTCCCCATCGCCCCCATTGTCCCCATTGCCCCCAATGTCCCCATCGCCCCCATTGTCCCCATTGCCCCCAATGTCCCCATTGCCCCCATTGTCCCCGTTGCCCCCAACACCCCCATCGCCCCCATCGTCCCCAATGTCCCCATCACCCCCATTGCCCCCAATGTCCCCATTGCCCCCATCGCCCCCATTGCCCCCAATGTCCCCATTGCCCCCAATGTCCCCATCGCCCCCAATGTCCCCATCGCCCCCAATGTCCCCATCGCCCCCATTGCCCCCATTGTCCGCATCGCCCCCAATGTCCCCATTGCCCCCATTGTCCCCAATGTCCCCGCTCACCCCTCTGCGCCAGGCGGGTCCCCAGCGCGTTGGCCCGGCGCTGCGCCGCCCCCCCCCCCCCATTGCCCCCATCGCCCCCATTGCCCCCATTGCCCCCAATGTCCCCATCGCCCCCATTGTCCCCATCGCCCCCATTGCCCCCAATGTCCCCATCGCCCCCATTGTCCCCATCGCCCCCATTGCCCCCAATGTCCCCAACACCCCCAATGTCCCCATCGCCCCCATCGTCCCCATTGTCCCCATTGCCCCCATTGCCCCCATTGTCCCCATCGCCCCCAATGTCCCCATCGCCCCCATTGCCCCCAATGTCCCCATTGCCCCCAATGTCCCCAACACCCCCATCGCCCCCATCGTCCCCATTGCCCCCATTGTCCCCATTGCCCCCAATGTCCCCATCACCCCCAATGTCCCCAATGTCCCCATGTCCCCCATTGTCCCCATCATCCCCATTGTCCCCATTGCCCCCAATGTTCCCAACGCCCCCATTGCCCCCAATGTCCCCATCGCCCCCAATGTCCCCAATGTCCCCATTGTCCCCATTGCCCCCAATGCCTCCATCGCCCCCATTGTCCCCAATGTCCCCATTGTCCCCATCGCCCCCATTGCCCCCAATGTCCCCATCGCCCCCAATGTCCTCATCACCCCCATTGTCCCCATTATCCCCATTGTCCCCATTGTCCCCATCGCCCCCAATGTCCCCATCGCCCCCATCGTCCCCAATCTCCCCATCGCCCCCAATGTCCCCATCGCCCCCAATGTCCCCATCGCCCCCATTGTCCCCAATGTCCCCATCGCCCCCATCGCCCCCATTGCCCCCAATGTCCCCATCACCCCCATTGTCCCCATTGCCCCCATCACCCCCATTGTCCCCATTGCCCCCATCACCCCCATTGTCCCCATTGCCCCCAATGTCCCCATTGCCCCCAATGTCCCCATCGCCCCCAATGTCCCCATTGCCCCCAATGTCCCCATCGCCCCCATTGTCCCCATTGCCCCCAATGTCCCCATCGCCCCCATTGCCCCCAATGTCCCCATTGCCCCCAATGTCCCCATCACCCCCATTGTCCCCATTGCCCCCAATGTCCCCATCGCCCCCAATGTCCCCATTGCCCCCATCGTCCCCAATGTCCCCATTGCCTCCAATGTCCCCATTGCCCCCAATGTCTCCATCGCCCCCATCGTCCCCATTGCCCCCAATGTCCCCATCGCCCCCAATGTCCCCATCGCCCCCATGTCCCCATTGCCCCCAATGTCCCCATTGCCCCCATTGTCCCCATCACCCCCAATGTCCCCATTGCCCCCAATGTCCCCATTGTCCCCAATGTCCCCGCTCACCCCTCTGCGCCAGGCGGGTCCCCAGCGCGTTGGCCCGGCGCTGCGCCGCCCCCCCCCCCATTGTCCCCAATGTCCCCATCGCCCCCATTGTCCCCAATGTCCCCATCGCCCCCAATGTCCCCATTGTCCCCAATGTCCCCATCGCCCCCATTGTCCCCAATGTCCCCATCGCCCCCAATGTCCCCATCGCCCCCAATGTCCCCATCGCCCCCATTGTCCCCATCACCCCCAACGTCCCCATTGCCCCCATCGCCCCTATTGCCCCCATCGCCCCGAATGTCCCCAATGTCCCCATCGCCCCCATCGCCCCCATGTCCCCCAATGTCCCCATCATCCCCAATGTCCCCATTGCCCCCAATGTCCCCATTGCCCCCAATGTCCCCATCACCGCCATTGTCCCCAATGTCCCCATTGCCCCCATTGTCCCCATCGCCCCCATTGCCCCCAATGTCCCCATCACCCCCATTGTCCCCATTGCCCCCATCGCCCCCATTGTCCCCATCGCCCCCAATGTCCCCAATGTCCCCATTGCCCCCAATGTCCCCATTGTCCCCAATGTCCCCGCTCACCCCTCTGCGCCAGGCGGGTCCCCAGCGCGTTGGCCCGGCGCTGCGCCGCCCCCAGCGCCCCCTGCAGGCGGGCGATGGCCTTGGGGGCGAAGGCCAAGCGGGGCCGCTGCCCCTCCCCCGCCGCCGGCTCCTCCGCTTCCGGCCACCCCTCCCCCACCCGCGGGGGAAGGGCCTCTGGGGAGACAAGCGCTAATTAGCCGCTCATTAGGCATTAATTGATCATTCGTTGCTCATTCCTTGGTCAGTTATTGATCAGTCATTGGTCAATCATTGGCCATTGATTGGCCAATCGTTGACCATTCATTGATGGTTCGTTGGCCGTTAATTAGTCATTAATTGGGCATCCATTAGCTCTTCATTGAATGCTCATTTATCATTAATTAGCCGTTCACTGATTGCTCATTTATCATTAATTAGCCAATCATTGATCGTTCATTGGCCAATCACTGATCGTTCATTGGCCAATCATTGATCGTTCATTGGCCAATCATTGATCATTCATTGGCCAATCATTGACCATTAATTAGTCGTTCATTAGCCATTCATTAGCTCTTCATTGACTGCTCATTTATCCTTAATTAGCCATTAATTGGCCGTTCATTGACCAATCATTGATCATTCATTGGCCAATCACTGATCGTTCATTGGCTGTTCAATTACCATTAATTGCCCTTTCATTGATCGTTCATTGGCCGTTAATTAGTCATTAATTGGGCATCCATTAGCTGTTCATTGATTGCTCATTTATCATTAATTAGCCGTTCAATGACTGCTCATTTATCGTTAATTGGCCATTAATTGGCCCTTCTTTGACCAATCATTGATCATTCATTGGCCAATCATTGATCGTTCATTGGCCAATCATTGATCGTTCATTGGCCAATCATTGACCATTAATTAGTCGTTCATTAGCCATTCATTAGCTCTTCATTGACTGCTCATTTATCCTTAATTAGCCATTAATTGGCCGTTCATTGACCAATCATTGATCATTCATTGGCCAATCACTGATCGTTCATTGGCTGTTCAATTACCATTAATTGCCCTTTCATTGATCGTTCATTGGCCGTTAATTAGTCATTAATTGGGCATCCATTAGCTGTTCATTGACCGCTCATTTATCCTTAATTAGCCGTTCACTGACTGCTCATTTATCATTAATTGGCGATTAATTGGCCGTTCATTGACCAATCATTGATCATTCATTGGCCAATCATTGATCGTTCATTGGCCAATCATTGATCGTTCATTAGCCAATCATTGACCATTAATTAGTCGTTCATTAGCCATTCATTAGCTCTTCATTGACTGCTCATTTATCCTTAATTGGCCATTAATTGGCCGTTCATTGACCAATCATTGATTATTCATTGGCCAATCATTGATCGTTCATTGGCCAATCACTGATCGTTCATTGGCTGTTCAATTACCATTAATTGCCCTTTCATTGATCGTTCATTGGCCGTTAATTAGTCATTAACTGGGCATCCATTAGCTGTTCATTGACCGCTCATTTATCCTTAATTAGCCGTTCAATGACTGCTCATTTATCATTAATTAGCCAATCATTGATCGTTCATTGGCCAATCATTGATCATTCATTGGCCAATCATTGATCATTCATTGGCCAATCATTGATCATTCATTGGCCAATCATTGATCGTTCCTTGGCCAATCATTGACCATTAATTAGTCGTTCATTAGCCATTCATTAGCTCTTCATTGACTGCTCATTTATCCTTAATTAGCCATTAATTGGCCGTTCATTGACCATTCATTGATCATTCATTGGCCAATCACTGATCGTTCATTGGCTGTTCAATTACCATTAATTGCCCTTTCATTGATCGTTCATTGGCCGTTAATTAATCATTAATTGGGCATCCATTAGCTGTTCATTGACTGCTCATTTATCATTAATTGGCCCTTCACTGACTGCTCATTTATCATTAATTGGCCATTAATTAGCCGTTCATTGACCATTCATTGATCATTCATTGACCATTAATTAGTCGTCCATTGGCCATTCATTAGCTCTTCATTGACCACTCATTTATCATTAATTGGCCATTCATGGACTGGTCATTTATCATTAATTAGCCATTCAATGACTGCTCATTTATCATTAATTGGCCATTAATTGGCCGTTCATTGACCAATCATTGATTATTCATTGGCCAATCATTGATCATTCATTGGCCAATCATTGATCATTCATTGGCCAATCACTGATCGTTCAATGGCCAATCACTGATCGTTCATTGACTGTTCATTGACCATTAATTGCCCTTTCATTGACCGTTCATTGGCCATTAATTAATCATTAATTGGGCATCCATTAGCTGTTCATTGACTGCTCATTTATCATTAATTGCCCCATCACTGAGTGCTCATTTATCATTAATTGGCCATTAACTGGCCATTCATTGACCATTCATTGATCATTCATTGGCCAATCATTGATCGTTAATTAGTCGTTCATTAGCCATTCATTAGCTCTTCATTGACTGCTCATTTATCCTTAATTAGCCATTAATTGGCCGTTCATTGACCAATCATTGATCATTCATTGGCCAATCACTGATCGTTCATTGGCTGTTCAATGACCATTAATTGCCCTTTCATTGATCGTTCATTGGCCGTTAATTAGTCACTAATTGGGCATCCATTAGCTGTTCATTGACCGCTCATTTATCATTAATTAGCCGTTCATTGATTGCTCATTTATCATTAATTAGCCAATCATTGATCGTTCATTGGCCAATCATTGATCATTCATTGGCCAATCATTGATTGTTCATTGGCCAATCATTGATCGTTCCTTGGCCAATCATTGACCATTAATTAGTCGTTCATTAGCCACTCATTAGCTCTTCATTGACTGCTCACTTATGGTTAATTGGCCATTAATTGGCCGTTCATTGACCATTCATTGATTATTCATTGGCCAATCACTGATCGTTCATTGGCTGTTCAATGACCACTAATTGCCGTTTCATTGACCGTTCATTGGCCATTAATTAGTCATTAATTGGGCATCTATTAGCTGTTCATTGACCGCTCATTCATCCTTAATTAGCCGTTCAATGACTGCTCATTTATCGTTAATTGGCCAATAATTGGCCCTTCTTTGACCATTCATTGATCGTTCATTGGCCAATCATTGATCATTCATTGACTTTTCATTGACCATTAATTGGCTTTTCATTGACCATTAATTAGTCGTTCATTGGCCATTCATTAGCTCTTCATTGACTGCTCGTTTATCGTTAATTGGCCATTAATTGGCCGTTCATTGACCAATCATTGATCATTAATTGGCTTTTCATTGACCATTAATTAGTCGTTCATTGGCCATTCATTAGCTCTTCATTGACTGCTCATTTATCCTTAATTGGCCATTGATTGGCTGTTCATTGGCCAATCATTGATCGCTCATTGGCCACTCATTGACTGCTCATTGGTCATTCATTAACTGTTCATTGGCCATTAATTGACCTTTAATTGACTCTTAATTAGTTCATTAGCCATTCACTGGTCAGTCATTGACCAATTTGGCTAAACAATTACACCCTAATTAACACAATTAACCCCATTGATCCCCTCAATTAACCCCATTAATCCCCCCAATTAACCCCATTAATGCACCCCAATCAACCCCATTAATCCCCTAATTAACCCCATTAATCCCCCCAATCAACCCCATTAATCCCAATTAGTCTCAATTACCCCCATTAGCCCCCCAATTAACCCCATTAATCCCCCAATTAATCCAAATTACCCCCATTAATCCCCAATTAACCCCATTAATCCCAATTAACCCCCTTAGCCCCCCCCATTCACCCCAATAATCCCCTCCCCATTCACCCCATTTAACCCCATTAACCCCCCCATTCATTAACCCACTTAATTAACGAGCCCATTAATTACCGTCGGTGGGGGTGGGGGGTTCGGGGGGGTCGTTTTGGGGGGGTCCTGGTGGCCCCTCCCCCCCCTCGGTGCTTCTCAATAGGGACTGAACCTCCTGTTCCAGCTGTGGGAGAGAATGGGGGTCAATGGGGGGACCCCAAAAATGGGGGGGACCCCAAAATCATGGGGGGGACCCCAAAATCATGGGGGGGACCCCAAAATATGGGGGGGACCCCAATAGGGACTGAACCTCCTGTTCCAGCCATTGGGACAGAATGGGGGTCATTGGGGGGACCCCAATATCATGGGGGGGACCCCAAAATCATGGGGGGGACCCCAAAATCATGGGGGGGACCCCAAAATCATGGGGGGGACCCCAATAGGGACTGATCCTCCTGTTCCAGCCATTGGGACAGAATGGGGGTCAATGGGGGGACCCCAAAAGTGGGGGGACCCCAATATCATGGGGGGACCACAAAATATGGGGGGGACCCCAAAATATGGGGGGGACCCCAATATCATGGGGGGGACCCCAATAGAGACTGAACCTCCTGTTCCAGCCATTGGGGCACAATGGGGGTCAATGGGGGGACCCCAAAAATAGGGGGGACCCCGATATCATGGGGGGGACCCCAAAATATGGGGGGGAGCCCAAAATATGGGGGGGACCCCAAAATATGGGGGGGACCCCAATAGAGACAGAACCTCCTGTTCCAGCCATTGGGACAGAATGGGGGTCAATGGGGGGACCCTAAAAATGGGGGGGATCCCAATATCATGGGGGGACCCCAAAATCATGGGGGGACCCCAAAATATGGGGGGGACCCCAATAGAGACTGAACCTCCTGTTCCAGCCACTGGGACAGAATGGGGGTCAATGGGGGGACCCCAAAAATGGGGGGGACCCCAATATCATGGGGGGGACCCCAAAATATAGGGGGGGACCCCAAAATATAGGGGGGGACCCCAAAATATAGGGGGGGACCCCAATAGGGACTGAACCTCCTGTTCCAGCCATTGGGACAGAATGGGGGTCAATGGGGGGACCCCAATATCATGGGGGGACCCCAATATCATGGGGGGACCCCAATATCATGGGGGGGACCCCAAAATCATGGGGGGGACCCCAATAGGGACTGAACCTCCTGTTCCAGCCATTGGGATAGAATGGGGGTCAATGGGGGGACCCCAAAAGTGGGGGGACCCCAATATCATGGGGGGGACCCCAAAATCATGGGGGGACCCCAAAATCATGGGGGGACCCCAAAATATGGGGGGGACCCCAATAGAGACTGAACCTCCTGTTCCAGCCATTGGGACAGAATGGGGGTCAATGGGGGGACCCCAATATCATGGGGGGACACCAAAATATGGGGGGGACCCCAAAATCATGGGGGGGACCCCAATAGGGACTGAACCTCCTGTTCCAGCCATTGGGACAGAATGGGGGTCAATGGGGGGACCCCAAAAATGGGGGGGACCCCAATATCATGGGGGGGACCCCAAAATATAGGGGGGGACCCCAAAATATAGGGGGGGACCCCAATAGGGACTGAACCTCCTGTTCCAGCCATTGGGACAGAATGGGGGTCAATGGGGGGACCCCAATATCATGGGGGGACCCCAATATCATGGGGGGGACCCCAAAATCATGGGGGGGACCCCAATAGGGACTGAACCTCCTGTTCCAGCCATTGGGATAGAATGGGGGTCAATGGGGGGACCCCAAAAGTGGGGGGACCCCAATATCATGGGGGGGACCCCAAAATCATGGGGGGACCCCAAAATCATGGGGGGACCCCAAAATATGGGGGGGACCCCAATAGAGACTGAACCTCCTGTTCCAGCCATTGGGACAGAATGGGGGTCAATGGGGGGACCCCAATATCATGGGGGGACACCAAAATATGGGGGGGACCCCAAAATCATGGGGGGGACCCCAATAGGGACTGAACCTCCTGTTCCAGCCATTGGGACAGAATGGGGGTCAATGGGGGAACCCCAAAAATAGGGGGGACCCCAATATCATGGGGGGGACCCCAAAATATGGGGGGGACCCCAAAATCATGGGGGGACCCCAAAATCATGGGGGGACCCCAATAGAGACTGAACCTCCTGTTCCAGCCATTGGGACAGAATGGGGGTCAATGGGGGGACCCCAAAAATGGGGGGGACCCCAATATCATGGGGGGACCCCAAAATATGGGGGGGACCCCAATATCATGGGGGGACCCCAAAATATGGGGGGGACCCCAATAGGGACTGAACCTCCTGTTCCAGCCATTGGGATAGAATGGGGGTCAATGGGGGGACCCCAAAAGTGGGGGGGACCCCAATATCATGGGGGGGACCCCAAAATATGGGGGGACCCCAAAATCATGGGGGGGACCCCAATAGGGACTGAACCTCCTGTTCCAGCCATTGGGACAGAATGGGGGTCAATGGGGGGACCCCAAAAATAGGGGGGATCCCAATATCATGGGGGGGACCCCAAAATATGGGGGGGACCCCAAAATATGGGGGGGACCCCAATAGAGACTGAACCTCCTGTTCCAGCCATTGGGACAGAATGGGGGTCAATGGGGGGATCCCAAAAGTGGGGGGGACCCCAATATCATGGGGGGGACCCCAATATCATGGGGGACCCCAAAATCATGGGGGGGACCCCAATATATGGGGGGACCCCAATATCATGGGGGGGACCCCAATAGGGACTGAACCTCCTGTTCCAGCCATTGGGATAGAATGGGGGTCAATGGGGGGACCCCAAAAATGGGGGGAACCCAATATCATGGGGGGACCCCAAAATATGGGGGGGACCCCAAAATATGGGGGGGACCCCAATAGGGACTGAACCTCCTGTTCCAGCCATTGGGACAGAATGGGGGTCAATGGGGGGACCCCAAAAGTGGGGGAACCCCAAAATCATGGGGGGACGCCAATATCATGGGGGGGACCCCAAAATATGGGGGGACCCCAAAATCATGGGGGGGACCCCAATAGGGACTGAACCTGATGTTCCAGACATTGGGACAGAATGGGGGTCAATGGGGGGACCCCAAAAATAGGGGGACCCCAATATCATGGGGGGGACCCCAAAATATGGGGGGGACCCCAAAATATGGGGGGGACCCCAATAGGGACTGAACCTCCTGTTCCAGCCATTGGGACAGAATGGGGGTCAATGGGGGGACCCCAAAAGTGGGGGGGACCCCAAAAGTGAGTCCCCAGACCCCATTTTGGGTCCCAATGACCATTCTTGGGTCCCCAAGGCCCATTCTTGCACCCCAGACCCCATTTTCACACCCCCAGACCCCATTTTTGGGCCCCCAATGACCATTCTTGGGTCCCCAATGACCATTTCCGCACCCCCAGACCCCATTTTATGGTCCCCATTGACCATTTTTGCACCCCCAGACCCCATTCTTGTGCCCCCAGACCCCATTTTCACACCCCCAGACCCCATTCTTGGGTCCCCAATGACCATTCTTGGACCCCCCGACCCCATTTTCGCGCCTCCAGACCCCATTTTTGGACCCCAATGACCATTTTAGGGTCCCCAATGACCATTTGTGGACCCCAGACCCCATTTCCGCACCCCCAGACCCCATTCTTGGGTCCCCAATGACCATTTTCGCACCCCCAGACCCCATTTTTGGGCCCCCAGACCCCATTTCTGGGTCCCCAATGACCATTCTTGGACCCCCAGACCCCATTTTCGCACCCCCAGACCCCATTACTGGGTCCCCAATGACCATTCGTGGACCCCCAGACCCCATTTTTGGGTCCCCAACGACCATTCTTGTGCCCCCAGACCCCATTTTCACACCCCCAGACCCCATTTTTGGACCCCCAGACCCCATTTTCGCACCCCCAGGTCCCATTTTCACACCCCAAGGTCCCATTTTTGGACCCACAGACCCCATTTTCGGGTCCCCAATGACCATTCTTGGACCCCCAGACCCCATTTTCGCACCCCCAGACCCCATTTTTGGACCCCCAGACCCCATTCTTGGGTCCCCAATGACCATTCTTGGGCCCCCAGACCCCATTTTCAGGCCCCCAGACCCCATTTTTGGACCCCAATGACCATTTTAGGGTCCCCAATGACCATTCGTGGACCCCCAGACCCCATTTCCGCACCCCCAGACCCCATTTTCTGGCCCCCAGACCCCATTTTTGTGTCCCCAATGACCATTCTTGGGCCCCCAGACCCCATTTTTGCACCCCCAGACCCCATTTTTGCACCCCCAGACCCCATTTTTGCACCCCCAGACCCCATTTTTGGGTCCCCAATGACCATTCTTGGGCCCCCAGACCCCATTTTTTGACCCCCAGACCCCATTTCCGCACCCCCAGACCCCATTTCCGCACCCCCAGACCCCATTTCCGCACCCCCAGACCCCATTTTCACAGCCCCAGACCCCATTTTTGGGTCCCCAATGACCATTCTTGGACCCCCAGACCCCATTTTTGGACCCCCAGACCCCATTCTTGGGTCCCCAATGACCATTTTTGGACCCCCAGGCCCCATTTTTTGACCCCCAGACCCCATTTCTGCACCCCCAGACCCCATTCTTGGGTCCCCAATGACCATTCTTGGACCCCCAGACCCCATTTTTGGTCCCCCAGACCCCATTCTTGGACCCCCACACCCCATTTTTGGACCCCCAGACCCCATTTTTGGACCCCCAGACCCCATTTTCGGGTCCCCAATGACCATTCTTGGACCCCCAGAGCCCATTTTCGCACCCCCAGACCCCATTTTTTGACCCCCAGACCCCATTTTTGGGCCCCCAGACCCCATTTTCGGGTCCCCAATGACCATTTTTGGGCCCCCACACCCCATTTTCGCACCCCCAGACCCCATTTTTGAGCCCCCAGACCCCATTTTTGGACCCCCAGACCCCATTCTTGGGTCCCCAATGACCATTCTTGTGCCCCCAAGGCCCATTCTTGGGCCCCCAGACCCCATTTTAGGGTCCCCAATGACCATTTTAGGGTCCCCAATGACCATTCGTGGACCCCCAGACCCCATTTTTGGACCCCCAGACCCCATTTTCGCACCCCCAGACCCCATTTCTGGGTCTCCAATGACCATTTTTGGACCCCCAGACCCCATTTTTGGACCCCCAGACCCCATTCTCGCACCCCCAGACCCCATTTTTGGTCCCCCAGACCCCATTCTTGGGTCCCCAATGACCATTCTTGGGTCCCCAATGACCATTCTTGGGTCCCCAGACCCCATTTCCGCACCCCCAGACCCCATTTTGGGGTCCCCAATGACCATTTTATGGTCCCCAATGACCATTCGTGGACCCCCAGACCCCATTTTCGCACCCCCAGACCCCATTTTTGGACCCCAAAGACCATTTGTGGACCCCCAGACCCCATTTTTGGACCCCAATGACCATTTTAGGGTCCCAAATGACCATTCTTGTGCCCCCAGACCCCATTTTCGCACCCCCAGACCCCATTTTTGGACCCCAATGACCATTCTTGGGTCCCCAATGACCATTCTTGGGTCCCCAGACCCAATTTTCACACCCCCAGACCCCATTTCTGGGTCCCCAATGACCATTCTTGTGCCCCCAGACCCCATTTTTGGACCCCCAGACCCCATTTTCGCACCCCCAGACCCCATTTTTGGACCCCAATGACCATTTTAGGGTCCGCAATGACCATTTTCGTGCCCCCAGACCCTATTTCTGGGCCCCCAATGACCATTCTTGTGCCCCCAGACCCCATTCTTGGACCCCCAGACCCCATTTTCGCACCCCCAGACCCCATTTCTGGGTCCCCAATGACCATTCTTGGACCCCCAGACCCCATTTTCACACCCCCAGACCCCATTTTTGGGTCCCCAATGACCATTCTTGTGCCCCCAGACCCCATTTTTGGACCCCCAGACCCCATTTTTTGACCCCCAGACCCCATTTTTGGGCCCCCAGGCCCTATTTTTGGGTCCCCAATGACCATTTTTTGACCCCCAGACCCCATTTCCGCACCCCCAGACCCCATTTTTGGACCCCCAGACCCCATTTTTGGACCCCAATGACCATTTTAGGGTCCCCAATGACCATTTTGGGGCCCCCAGACCCCATTTTCACACCCCCAGACCCCATTCTTGGGTCCCCAATGACCATTCGTGGACCCCCAGACCCCATTTTTGGGTCCCCAATGACCATTCTTGTGCCCCCAGACCCCATTTTCGGGCCCCCAGACCCCATTTTTGGGTCCCCAGACCCCGTTTTCGCACCCCCAGACCCCATTTTTGGGTCCCCAATGACCATTCTTGGGTCCCCAGACCCCATTTCCGCCCCCCCAGACCCCATTTCTGGGTCCCCAATGACCATTCTTGTGCCCCCAGACCCCATTTTTGGACCCCCAGACCCCATTTTCGCACCCCCAGACCCCATTTTTGGACCCCAATGACCATTTTAGGGTCCCCAATGACCATTTTGGGGCCCCCAGACCCCATTTCCGCACCCCCAGACCCCATTCTTGGGTCCCCAATGACCATTCTTGGACCCCCAGACCCCATTTTTGGGTCCCCAATGACCATTTTCACACCCCCAGACCCCATTTTTGGGTCCCCAATGACCATTTTTGCACCCCCAGACCCCATTTTTTGACCCCCAGACCCCATTTCTGCACCCCCAGACCCCATTCTTGGGTCCCCAATGACCATTTCCGCACCCCCAGACCCCATTTTAGGGTCCCCAGACCCCATTTTCGCCCCCCCAGACCCCATTCTTGGGTCCCCAATGACCATTCTTGTGCCCCCAGACCCCATTTTTGGGCCCCCAGACCCCATTTTTGGGCCCCCAGACCCCATTTTCGGGTCCCCAATGACCATTCTTGGACCCCCAGACCCCATTTTCACACCCCCAGACCCATTCTTGGGTCCCCAATGACCATTCTTGGGCCCCCAGACCCCATTTTCGCACCCCCAGACCCCATTTTTTGACCCCCAGACCCCATTTTTGGACCCCGAGACCCCATTCTTGGGTCCCCAGACCCCATTTTAGGGTCCCCAATGACCATTCGTGGACCCCCAGACCCCATTTTCGCACCCCCAGACCCCATTTCTGGGTCCCCAATGACCATTCTTGTGCCCCCAGACCCCATTTTTGGACCCCCAGACCCCATTTTTGGACCCCCAGACCCCATTTTTGCACCCCCAGACCCCATTTTTTGACCCCCAGACCCCATTTTAGGGTCCCCAATGACCATTCTTGGGTCCCCATACCCCATTTCCGCACCCCCAGACCCCATTTTGGGGTCCCCAATGACCATTTTATGGTCCCCAATGACCATTCGTGGACCCCCAGACCCCATTTTCGCGCCCCCAGACCCAATTTTTGGGTCCCCAATGACCATTTTTTGACCCCCAGACCCCATTTTCGTGCCCCCAGACCCCATTTTTGGACCCCAATGACCATTTTAGGGTCCGCAATGACCATTTTCGTGCCCCCAGACCCCATTTTTGGGTCCCCAATGACCATTCTTGGACCCCCAGACCCCATTTTCGGGCCCCCAGACCCCATTTCTGGGTCCCCAATGACCATTCTTGGGCCCCCAGACCCCATTTTTTGACCCCCAGACCCCATTTTTGGACCCCCAGACCCCATTTCCGCACCCCCAGACCCCATTTCCGCACCCCCAGACCCCATTTCCGCACCCCCAGACCCCATTTCCGCGCCCCCAGACCCCATTTTCACACCCCCAGGTCCCATTTTTGGTCCCCCAGACCCATTCTTGGGTCCCCAATGACCATTCTTGGGCCCCCAGACCCCATTTTCACACCCCCAAACCCCATTTTTGAGCCCCCAGACCCCATTCTTGGACCCCCAGACCCCATTTTCGCACCCCCAGGTCCCATTTTCGCCCCCCCAGACCCCATTTTTGCACCCCCAGACCCCATTCTTGGGTCCCCAATGACCATTTTATGGTCCCCAATGACCATTCTTGGGCCCCCAAGTCCCATTTTCACACGCCCAGACCCCATTTTTGAACCCCCAGACCCCATTTTTGAACCCCCAGACCCCATTTTCGCACCCCCAGACCCCATTTTCGCACCCCCAGACCCCATTTTCGCACCCCCAGACCCCATTTCCGCCCCCCCAGACCCCATTTTTGGGTCCCCAATGACCATTCTTGTGCCCCCAGACCCCATTTTTTGACCCCCAGACCCCATTTTCGCCCCCCCAGACCCCATTTTTGGACCCCAATGACCATTTTAGGGTCCGCAATGACCATTTTCGTGCCCCCAGACCCTATTTCTGGGCCCCCAATGACCATTCTTGGGTCCCCAGACCCCATTTTTGGGTCCCCAATGACCATTTTTGGACCCCCAGACCCCATTATTTGACCCCCAGACCCCATTTTTGGACCCCCAGACCCCATTTTTGGGCCCCCAGACCCCATTTTTGGACCCCCAGACCTCATTTTCGCACCCCCAGACCCCATTTTTGAGTCCCCAATGACCATTCTTGGACCCCTAGACCCCATTTTCGTGCCCCCAGACCCCATTTTTGGGTCCCCAATGACCATTCAGGGCCCCCAGACCCCATTTTTGGACCCCCAGACCCCATTTTTGAGTCCCCAATGACCATTTTTGGACCCCCAGACCCCATTTTCGCACCCCCAGACCCCATTTCTGGGTCCCCAATGACCATTCTTGGCCCCCCAGACCCCATTTTCGCACCCCCAGACCCCATTTTTTGACCCCCAGACCCCATTTTTTGACCCCCAGACCCCATTTCTGGGTCTCCAATGACCATTCTTGGACCCCCAGACCCCATTTTTTGACCCCCAGACCCCATTTTTTGACCCCCAGACCCCATTTTTGGGTCCCCAATGACCATTTTCGCACCCCCAGACCCCATTTCCGCACCCCCAGACCCCATTTTTGGGTCCCCAATGACCATTTTCACACCCCCAGACCCCATTTTTGGGTCCCCAATGACCATTCTTGGACCCCCAGACCCCATTTTCGCACCCCCAGACCCCATTTTCACGCCCCCAGACCCCATTTTTTGACCCCCAGACCCCATTTTCGCACCCCCAGACCCCATTTTCGCACCCCCAGACCCCATTTTTGGACCCCCAGACCCCATTTTTTGACCCCCAGACCCCATTTTTGGGGTCCCACCTGTCCCCAGAAGCGGTTGAGCAGCAGCAGGGTGGCGTCGTCGGTCGCCTGGCGCTTCTCCAGCTTCTCGATGCGCTCGCGCAGCTCGTCCTCCACCAGCTGCCGCTGCTCCAGCCGCTCCGACAGCTTCTTGTTGCGGAACTGCAGCACCTTCACGTCCATCTCCTCCTGCAACGGGGGACCCAGGCGTCCGGGAGGGACCCAGGCGTCCGGGGGGGACCCAGGAGTCCGGGGAAAGGGAGTCGAGAACTCAAGAGGAGGGACCCAGGCGTCCGGGAGGGACCCAGGAGTCCGGGGAAAGGGAGTCAAGAACTCAAGAGGAGGGACCCAGGCGTTCGGGGGGACCCAGGCGTCCAGGGGGGACCCAGGCGTCCGGGGAGAGGGAGTCGAGAACTCAAGGGGAGGGACCCAGGAGTTCGGGAGGGACCCAGGAGTCCGGGAGGGGGGTGGGGGGGGGGGGGAACAGCTTCTTGTTGCGGAACTGCAGCACCTTCACGTCCATCTCCTCCTGCAACGGGGGACCCAGGCGTCCGGGAGGGACCCAGGCGTCCGGGGGGGACCCAGGAGTTCGGGGGGGACCCAGGAGTTCGGGGAAAGGGAGTTGAGAACTCAAGGGGAGGGACCCAGGCGTCCGGGAGGGACCCAGGAGTCCAGGGGGGAAAGGGACCCAGGCGTCCGGGAGGGGACCCAGGCGTCCGGGAGGGGACCCAAGAGTTCGGGAAGGGACCCAGGCGTCCGGGGAAAGGGAGTCAAGAACTCAAGAGGAGGGACCCAGGAGTCTGGGAGGGACCCAGGAGTCCAGGGGGGAAAGGGACCCAGGCGTCCGGGAGGGGACCCAGGCGTCCGGGGGGGACCCAAGAGTTCGGGAAGGGACCCAGGCGTCCGGGGGGGACCCAAGAGTTCGGGAAGGGACCCAGGCGTCCGGGGAAAGGGAGTCAAGAACTCAAGAGGAGGGACCCAGGAGTCTGGGAGGGACCCAGGAGTCCGGGAGGGGACCCAGGCGTCCGGGGAGAGGGAGTCGAGAACTCAAGAGGAGGGACCCAGGCGTCCGGGAGGGACCCAGGAGTCCGGGAGGGGACCCAGGAGTCCGGGGAAGGGGAGTCAAGAACTCAAGAGGAGGGACCCAGGCGTCCGGGAGGGGACCCAGGCGTCCGGGAGGGGACCCAGGCGTCCGGGAGGGGACCCAGGCGTCCGGGGAGAGGGAGTCGAGAACTCAAGGGGAGGGACCCAGGAGTTCGGGGGGACCCAGGCGTCCGGGAGGGGACCCAGGCGTCCGGGGAGAGGGAGTCGAGAACTCAAGGGGAGGGACCCAGGCGTCCGGGAGGGACCCAGGAGTCCGGGGGGGACCCAGGAGTCCGGGGGGGACCCAGGCGTCCGGGGGGGACCCAGGCGTCCGGGGGGGACCCAGGCGTCCGGGCAAAGGGAGTCGAGAACTCAACGGGAGGGACCCAGGAGTTCGGGAGGGGGACCCAGGCATTCAGGAGGGACCCAGGCGTCCGGGGAAAGGGAGTCAAGAACTCAATAGGAGAGACCCAGGCGTCCGGGAGGGACCCAGGAGTCTGGGGGGGGACCCAGGAGTCCGGGAGGGGACCCAGGAGTCCGGGGAAAGGGAATCAAGAACTCAAGAGGAGGGATCCAGGAGTCCGGGAGGGACCCAGGAGTCCGGGAGGGGACCCAGGCGTCCGGGGAAAGGGAGTCGAGAACTCAAGGGGAGGGACCCAGGAGTCCGGGAGGGACCCAGGAGTCTGGGGGGGGACCCAGGAGTTCGGGAGGGGACCCAGGCGTCCGGGTGAACACTGAGATGATGGAGACATTCTGAACATCAAGGTCTCGGAGGGACCCAGGAGTCCGGGAGGGGACCCAGGCGTCCGGGGGGAGGACCCAGGCGTCCGGGGGGAGGGAGTCAAGAACTCAGGAGGAGGGACCCAGGAGTTCGGGAGGGACCCAGGAGTCCGGGGGGGGGACCCAGGAGTTCAGGGGGACCCAGGCGTCCGGGGCGAGATCCAAATAGGGGACCCAGGCGTCCGAGAGAGGACCCAGGAGTTCGGGAGGGACCCAAATAGGGGACCCAGGCGTCCGGGAAGGGACCCAGGAGTTCGGGAGGGACCCAAATAGGGGACCCAGGCGTCCGGGAGGGGACCCAGGAGTTTGGGAGGGACCCAAATAGGGGACCCAGGCGTCCGGGAGGGACCCAGGAGTCTGGGGAAAGGGAGTCAAGAACTCAAGAGGAGGGACCCAGGAGTTCGGGGGGACCCAGGCATCCGGGAGGGGACCCAGGCGTCCGGGAGGGGACCCAGGCGTCCGGGAGGGGACCCAGGCGTCCGGGGAAAGGGAGTCGAGAACTCAAGGGGAGGGACCCAGGCGTCCGGGAGGGACCCAGGAGTCCGGGAGGGGACCCAGGAGTCCGGGAGGGGACCCAGGAGTCCGGGAGGGGACCCAGGAGTCCGGGAGGGGACCCAGGAGTCCGGGAGGGGACCCAGGAGTCCGGGAGGGGACCCAGGAGTCCGGGAGGGGACCCAGGCGTCCGGGGAAAGGGAGTCGAGAACTCAAGAGGAGGGACCCAGGCGTCCGGGAGGGGACCCAGGAGTCAGGGAGGGGACCCAGGAGTTCGGGAGGGGACCCAGGAGTTCGGGAGGGGACCCAGGAGTCCGGGAGGGGACCCAGGCGTCCGGGGGGAGGGAGTCAAGAACTCAGGAGGAGGGACCCAGGAGTTCGGGAGGGACCCAGGAGTCCGGGGGGGGGACCCAGGAGTTCAGGGGGACCCAGGCGTCCGGGGCGAGATCCAAATAGGGGACCCAGGCGTCCGGGAGAGGACCCAGGCGTTCGGGAGGGACCCAACTAGGGGACCCAGGCGTCCGGGAGGGGACCCAGGCGTTCGGGAGGGACCCAATTAGGGGACCCAGGCGTCCGAGAGAGGACCCAGGCGTTCGGGAGGGACCCAAATAGGGGACCCAGGCGTCCGAGAGAGGACCCAGGAGTTCGGGAGGGACCCAAATAGGGGACCCAGGCGTCCGGGAGAGGACCCAGGCGTTCGGGAGGGACCCAAACAGGGGACCCAGGTGTCCGGGAAGGGACCCAGGCGTCCGGCCATCTCACCGTTGACGAGATCCCCCCCAGCCTGAGCGGTTCAATCAGCGTCGTCGGCGGCTGCTCCTCCCGGGGCGGCTTTTTCTCGGGGGGGCCGCTCCCCCCATCCCCGGCTCCACGTTTCGCCCCCACCCCGGCCATAACGAAGCCACTTATGGGGCGCTATAGGGCTCTATAGGGATCTATAGGGCGCTATAGGGCCCTGTGAGGAGAGACGCGGCCGCCGCCACAATGGCCGCCGGGCGGACCGAGCGGCTGCGCATGCGCCGCCCCCTCCCGCCGCGCAGACCACGCCCACCGCGCCCACCACCCAATCACCGCCCGCTTCGCAAACCCGCCCGCTCGGCAAACCACGCCCACCCCGCCAACCCAGCGCAAGCGCGATTGGAGCGGCGCCCTGGCCACGCCCACTCGTGTGTGACTCCGCCCACTCGCGGTGACTCCGCCCATTCGGGAACCCGCGCCCAGTGGACTGAACCATTTTTGGCGCCCGCGGGGGGATTTTTGGGTCTAAAAAGGTGGTTTTGGGGTCCCAAAAGATGATTTTTGGGGGCCCTGGGTGGATTTTGGGGTCCCCGGGGTCATTTTTGGGTCCCACATGATGATTTTTGGGTCCCTGGGGACAATTTTGGGGTAAAAAAAGGTGATTTTTGGGTCCCAAGAGATGATTTTTTGATCTCTAAGGACGATTTTTGCCCCCCCCCCACCAAGTTTGATCCCCCCATCAAATCCATCACATACCCACCCCCGAACTCCTGGGTCCCCCCCGAACTCCTGGGTCCCCCCCGAACTCCTGGGTCCCCCCCCACACTCCTGGGTCCCCCCCGAACTCCTGGGTCCTCCCCCGAACTCCTGGGTCCCCCCCGAACTCCTGGGTCCCTCTTTTACTTCTGGGTCCCTCCCCGAACTCCTGGGTCCCCCCGAACTCCTGGGTCCCTCTTTTACTTCTGGGTCCTCCCACGAACTCCTGGGTCCCCCCCCGAACTCTTGGGTCCCCCCATGAACTCCTGGGTCCCCCCCGAACTCCTGGGTCCCCCCCCGAACTCCTGGGTCCCCCCCGAAATCCTGGGTCCCTCTTTTACTTCTGGGTCCTCCCCCGAACTCCTGGGTCCCCCCTGGAACTCCTGGGTCCCCCCCCAAACTCTTGGGTCCCCCCGAACTCCTGGGTCCCTCCGAACTCCTGGGTCCCCCCCGAACTCCTGGGTCCCTCCCCCAAACTCCTGGGTCCCTCCCCTGAACTCCTGGGTCCCCCCGAACTCCTGGGTCCCTCTTTTACTCCTGGGTCCCCCCCCGAACTCCTGGGTCCCTCCGAACTCCTGGGTCCCCCCCGAACTCCTGGGTCCCCCCATGTCTCCTGTATAGGGGGGGGGGTCCCCAAAACTCTCCATTTTCAACCCTTTTATTCGTCACCAAGACACGTTTTTTGGGGGGGGGGGGGGGAGGGGAGGGACCCCGCGCCCGCCCCTCCCCCCGCACCCTCCCCACCCCTCCCCCGCCCCCGCACAAAGCACCTTTGCATAGATCGTGGTCAAAAGGAACCTATTTTACACGGGGCTGTACACGGGTAAAAAACCGCCCCTCCCCCCGGCCAAGATGGCTGCCGGGCCGGGGGCGAGGAGGCAAGATGGCCGCCACAATTCAAGATGGCCGCCGGCAGGAGCTATGGGGGGGTGTCCTCTGGGGGCAAGATGGCCGCTGATTTCCCGCTCTGCTGGAGTCAAGATGGCCGCCGGGTCTGATGGGGGATGGAGGGAAGATGGCCGCCAGAATCAAGATGGCCGCTGGAATCAAGATGGCTGCCAGAATCAAGATGGCCGCCGCTTTCTGCTCCGCCAGATCAAGATGGCCGCCAGGTCTGATGGGTGATGGAGGCAAGATGGCTGCCGGAATCAAGATGGCTGCCGGAATCAAGATGGCCGCCGCTTTCTTCTCTGCCAGGTCAAGATGGCCGCCAGGTCTGATGGGTGATGGAAGCAAGATGGCCGCCGGGATCAAGATGGCCGCCGGAATCAAGATGGCCGCCGCTTTCTTCTCTGCCAGGTCAAGATGGCCGCCAGGTCTGATGGGTGATGGAGGGAAGATGGCCGCCGGGATCAAGATGGCCGCCAAGAATCAAGATGGCCACCGCTTTCTTCTCTGCCAGGTCAAGATGGCCGCCAGGTCTGATGGGTGATGGAGGCAAGATGGCCGCCGGGATCAAGATGGCCGCCAGAATCAAGATGGCCGCCAGAATCAAGATGGCCGCCGCTTTCTGCTCTGCCAGGTCAAGATGGCCGCCAGGTCTGATGGGTGATGGAGGGAAGATGGCCGCCGGAATCAAGATGGCTGTCAGTTCAAGATGGCTGCCAAATCAAGATGGCCACCAGTCCAAGATGGCCACCAGTCCAAGATGGCCGCCAGTTCAATATGGCCGCCAGACCAAGATGGCCGCCAGTTCAATATGGCCGCCAGTCCAAGATGGCCGCCAGTTCAATATGGCTGCCAGTCCAAGATGGCCGCCAGTCCAAGATGGCCGCCAATTCAATATGGCCGCCAGTTCAATATGGCCACCAGTCCAAGATGGCTGCCAGTTCAATATGGCCGCCAGTCCAAGATGGCCGCCAGACCAAGATGGCCGCCAGTTCAATATGGCCACGAGTCCAAGATGGCCACCAGTCCAAGATGGCCGCCAGTTCAATATGGCCGCCAGTCCAAGATGGCTGCCAGTCCAAGATGGCCGCCAGTCCAAGATGGCCGCCAGTCCAAGATGGCCGCCAGTTCAATATGGCTGCCAGTTCAATATGGCCGCCAGCCCAAGATGGCCGTCAGTTCAATATGGCCACCAGTCCAAGATGGCCGCCAGTTCAAGATGGCTGCCAGTTCAGTATGGCCGCCAGTCCAAGATGGCTGCCAGTCCAAGATGGCCGCCAGTTCAATATGGCTGCTGTCCAAGATGGCCGCCAGTCCAAGATGGCTGCCAGTCCAAGATGGCTGCCAGTCCAAGATGGCCGCCAGTCCAATATGGCCGCCAGTCCAAGATGGCCGCCAGTCCAAGATGGCCACCAGTTCAATATGGCCACCAGTTCAAGATGGCCGCCAGTTCAAGATGGCCGCTAGTTCAATATGGCTGCCAGTGCAAGATGGCCGCCAGTCCAAGATGGCCGCCAGTTCAATATGGCCGCCAGACCAAGATGGCCGCCAGTTCAATATGGCCGCCAGTCCAAGATGGCCGCCAGTTCAATATGGCCGCCAGTTCAATATGGCCACCGCCTGTGACATCACCCCCAACCCAGCGGCCATCTTGCTGCCGCCATCTTGTGGGCGTGGCCCGTGTGGCCATGTTGTGGGCGTGGCCAGCGGCCATTTTGGATTCCTCTCCTTCGCCATGTTCTGATTGGCTGCTTGGCCATCACGTGTCCGGCCATGTTGGGGCTCACTTGATTGGCCGCTTGGTCGGCCATCTTGTGCTCTCCCCTTCCGCCAGCTTGCCGGCATCTGATTGGTCGTTTCGCCGTCACATGTTCAGCAGTTTCACGCAGGCCAGGGCGGCCATCTTGTGGTCACATAGTCGGCCATCTTGCAGCCTCCACTTCCGCCATCTTGCCAGCACATAGTCGGCCATCTTGTACCTTCAACTTCCGCCATCTTGTGGTCACATAGTCGGCCATCTTGTCATCTCCACTTCCGCCATCTTGCCAGCACATAGTCGGCCATCTTGCCATTACGTAGTCGGCCATCTTGTCGTCTCCACTTCCGCCATCTTGTGGTCACACAGTCGGCCTTCTTGCCCTTATATAGTCGGCCATCTTGCAGCTCCACTTCCGCCATCTTGCCCTTACGCAGTCGGCCATCTTGCTGTCTCCACTTCCGCCATCTTGCCAGCACATAGTCGGCCATCTTGCCCTTATATAGTCGGCCATCTTGCAGCCTCCACTTCCGCCATCTTGCCCTTACGCAGTCGGCCATCTTGTACCTTCCACTTCCGCCATCTTACCCCCCCCACTTCGGCCTCCCCCCTCCCCCCCCCACCCCCCCTCCCCCCCCCCCCAGCACAGCCCACCCTTGGGTCACGTCTTCCCCTTCCTCCCCCCCGGGGGGGGGTTGGGCTCATGGGGGGGGGGTGGATTCACGCACCTCCGCGGGGGCTGTTGCCTCCGGCCGCGGGGGGGCGCCTCCCCCCCTTTGGCTCCGCCCCCCTTCCCCTCCCCCCCCCTCCCCCCCTCTTCTCCTTTTCGGTGGCGGGGGGGGTGGGGGGGGGGGGCGATGACGTCACCTCGACCCCCCCGCTTGAGCTTCGATGGCGCCGCCGCCTCCCCGGTTCCCGCTCTAACGGGGACGCAACGGCGAGCGGGGGCGGCGCCGGGTGCCGCGGGTGGGGGTGGGGGGAGGGGGAGGGTGGGTGGGGGGAGGGGGGGGGGAGGGGCGCTTGGGTGGCCGACCCCGCCGTCTTTTTCCCTACGTTGGGGGGGGTGGGCGGAGTGAACGGGGGCGGGGCAACGGGGGGCGGGGCTTTGCGGCGGCGGGGGGGGGGGCGGCGGCGGCGGGGGGGGCGGCGTTTGGGGGGGGCGACCCCGGCGGCGTTTAGGGGGTGGAGGGGGGGGGTGGGCGGGGTCAAGATGGCCGCCGGAAGTGGGGGGAGGGGAAGGGTTTGGGGGGGGTCTCCGGCGCGTCGGGGGGTGATGCGGTTCCAATATGGTCAAGAGGCGACCGGGGAGGGAACGTAAGACTTTGTGGGCGGGGCCGGGGCCTCGGCTCTGACGAATCAGCACGTCGGCGCTGCGGCGGCGTCGTCGGGCCTGGGCGGGGCGCCCTGAGGCTCCGCCCACTTGCCCCGCCCCCGGGGACCCCGCCCTGATTGGCTCAAAACCCCGCAGAACCCGCTTCCGTTGCTTCCGGGCCCATAGATCCCGCCCCCATGGGCGGGGGCGGAGCCAATGGTGGCGGAGAGGGCGGGGCCGCCGGCGGTGACGTCACCGGGGAGGGCGGTGACGTCGGTTGTGATGTCACAGGAAGCGGGTCCGGCGGGGCGGGAAGCGCTTCCGGGGGAGGTTGTGACGTCACAGGAAGCGGTTCCGGGGGCGGCGGTGACGTCACAGGAAGCGGCTCGGAGGGCACAGGAAGCGGCGGCGGGGGGGGCGGGGCCGGTTGGGACGTCACAGGAAGCGGCTGCGGCGCGGCGGGAAGTGACTGCGACGTTACAGGAAGTGATGGCGACGCCACAGGAAGCGGCTCGGGCGCCACAGGAAGCGCCTCCGACGCCACAGGAAGCGGCTGCGCGGCCACAGGAAGCGGCTGCGCGGCCACAGGAAGCGGGCCCCGGCGCCACAGGAAGTGGCTGCGCGGGGGCAGCGGGAAGCGGGTCGGAAGCCACAGGAAGTGGGGCGGAGCCTACGGAAGTGGGGCGGAGCCTACAGGAAGTGGAGGCTGTGGCTCCGCCCCCCGGTCCGTCGGGGTTGTTGTCCCCGAGGGGCCATTTTTAGGGCCCGCCCCCCTGTTTCCCGCCGCCCGCAGCCGTTGGCTGACGCGGGTGCCGGGCGGGGGGGGAGGGGCCTGGGAGGCCCCGCCCTCGAGCGCCGAGGACGCCTGGGTCCCCCGGTGGGCGTGGCCGCGAGCCCCTCCCCCGCCATCATGGCCGCGGCGTCAAACATGGCGTCGGCGTCACCCGAACTCCTGGGTCCGTCCGAACGCCTGGGTCCGTGGCCGAACTCCTGGGTCCCCCCGAACTCCTGGGTCCGCCGGGGGGGGCGGCGGCGGCTCCTCGTCGTCGGGCGGGGGGGGCAGGCGGAGCCCCCGCGCTTGGTCGAGTCCC
>NC_088636.1:0-64452 GCF_036013475.1 Columba livia | reverse complement strand
TCCGCCCACAACCCACTGAGGGCGCCACCACTCCATTCAGGCCACGCCCCTTGGGCATTAACCCCGCCCACTCCCTCAGTTTCCCCCCCCCAAGCCCCACCCCTCCCGCCAAACCACGCCCCACTGTTTTAAGCCCCACCCACCCCAGCTGCTTTATTAAGGGATGGTCTGGCCCCGCCCCTCTGTCCAGGCCACGCCCTTTTGCTTTAAGCCCCACCCACCCAGGCTGCACTACCAAGTGACAGTAATAGCCCCGCCCACCTAGCTCTAAACCCCACCCACCACCTCAAGCACCGCCCCTCCCGCCAGGCCACGCCCCTCAGGCTTAAGCCCCACCCACCACAGCTGCTCTGCTAAGGGATGTTCTGGCCCGCCCACCCAGCCTTAAGCCACGCCCCTCGGTTTTATGCCCCTCCCTTGTTCTTTAAGCCCCACCCATCACCCCCTCCCCACCCGGAGCTCCCCCCATTGAACAAGCCCCATCCTTTCCCCAAGCCCCACCCCCTCAAGCCCCGCCCCCAGCACTCACCGGGGGTGGGGCCTGCAGGGGGCGTGGCCAGCGCGGGCAGCAGTGTGGGCGTGGCCCGTTGGGGCGGGGCCGCCAGGGCCAATCCCAGAGGGGGCAGCAAGGGGGCGGGGCCAGCGGCAGCGTTGGGCGTGGCCACAACGGGTGGGGCGGGGCCTGGCGTCGCGGCGGTGGGGTTGACCGCGGCGGGGGCGGGGCTTAGAGGGGCGGGATTTACAGGGGCGGTGGGCGGGGCTTGCGGCAACGTGATTCCAGTGGGGGCGGCGGTTACCAGCAGGGGGGCGGGGCCTGCGGGGAGAGGGGCGTGGACTGTGGGGGCAGTGTTGGCTGGCAGGGGGGCGGGGTTTGGGGGCGGAGGGGCGGGGTTGGGGGGCGTGGCCACGCCCAGAGGGGCGGGGCGGGGCGGGGCCAGCAGCAGCACCGCCCGGTTCTCCGCACGCGCCACTGGCTGCAGCATCCTGAGGGGGGGGGGGAAGGGGGGCAAAGGTCAGAGGTCAGATGGCAGCAGTGACCCCCATGACCCCCTCCAGTGTCCCCAAGGTCACCCCAGTGTCCTCAAGACCCCCCAGTGTCCCCCAAGACCCCAATATGTGCCCAACCCCCCCCGTGTCCCCAACCCCCCCAGTGTCCCCAATCCCCCCAGTATCCCCAATTCCCCCATTGTCCCAAGACCCCAATATGTCACCAACCCCCCCCATTGTCCCCAAGACCCCCATTGTCCCCAAGACCCCAATATGTCCCCAACGCCCCCAGTGTCCCCAACGCCCCCAGTATCCCCACCCCCCCCAGTGTCCCCAACCCCCCCATTGTCCCCAATCCCCCCATTGTCCCCAACCCCCACAGTGTCCCCAACCCCCCCAGTGTCCCCAAGACCCCCAGTGTCCCCAATCCCCCAGAGTCCCCAACCCCCCCAGTGTCCCCAAGACCCCCAATGTCACCAAGACCCCAATATGTCCCCAACCCCCCCCATTGTCCCCAACCCCCCCAGTGTCCCCAAGACCCCCATTGTCCCCAAGACCCCCCAACCCCCCCAGTGTCCCCAACCCCCCCAGTGTCCCCAACACCCCCAGTGTCCCCAAGACCCCCCATTGTCCCCAATTCCCCCAATGTCCCCAAGACCCCCAATGTCTCCAAGACCCCAATATGTCCCCAACCCCCCCAGTATCCCCAATTCCCCCAGTGTCCCCAAGACCCCAATATGTCCCCACCCCCCCCAGTGTCCCCAATTCCCCCAGTGTCCCCAAGACCCCAATATGTCCCCACCCCCCCCAGTGTCCCCCAATTCCCCCAGTGTCCCCAAGACCCCCATTGTCCCCAAGACCCCCCAACCCCTCCAGTGTCCCCAACCCCCCCAGGGTCCCCAACCCCCTAGTGTCCCCAACCCCCCCAATGTCCCCAAGACCCCCATTGTCCCCAAGACCCCAATATGTCCCCAACACCCCCCATTGTCCCCAAGACCTCCAGTGTCCCCAATTCCCCCAGTGTCCCCAACCCCCCAGTGTCCCCAACCCCCCAGTGTCCCCAAGACCCCCATTGTCCCCAAGACCCCAATATGTCCCCAACCCCCCCAGTGTCCCCAACACCCCCCATTATCCCCAACCCCCCCAGTGTCCCCAACCCCCCCAGTGTCCCCAACCCCCCCAGTGTCCCCAACGCCCCCAGTATCCCCACCTCCCCCAGTGTCCCAAACCCCCCCAGTGTCCCCAAGAGCCCCCATTGTCCCCAGTCCCCCCCAGTGTCCCCAAGACCCCCAGTGTCCCCAACACCCCCCATTATCCCCAACCCCCCCAGTGTCCCCAACCCCCCCAATGTCCCCAAGACCCCCAGTGTCCCCAAGACCCCCCAACCCCTCCAGTGTCCCCACCCCCCCCATTGTCCCCAACCCCCCCATTGTCCCCAACCCCCCCAATGTCCCCAACCCCCCCAATGTCCCCAAGACCCCCCAACCCCTCCAGTGTCCCCAACCCCCCCAGTGTCCCCAACCCCCCCATTGTCCCCCATTGTCCCCAAGCGTCCCCATTGTCCCCTACCTGTTGACTTTCATGCGCACGGGCTTGGGCCGGGGGGGGGGGGGTCGGGGGCGGCCGCCACGTCCTCCAGGAGGCGCCGCGTGACGCGCCAGCGCGGCAGGAAGTGGTCGGCGGCGTAACGGGAAATGTGGCCCTCCATGGAAACCAGGTTGAACGGGGACAGGTCCACGTGCTGCGGGGACAGCCGGGTCACCTGGGGTCACCTGGGGTCACCCGGGGTCACGCTGGGTCACCCAGTGACAATGGGGACAGCAGGGACAGGCGGTAGGGAGTGGTTGGTGGTGTCACGGGAAATGCGGCCCCCCCCATGGAAACCAGGTTGAACGGGGACAGGTCCACGTGCTGCGGGGACAGCCGGGTCACCTGGGGTCACCTGGGGTCACCCGGGGTCACGCTGGGTCACCCAGTGACAATGGGGACAGCAGGGACAGGCGGTAGGGAGTGGTTGGTGGTGTCACGGGAAATGCGGCCCCCCCCCATGGGAACCAGGAGGAATGGGGACAGGGACACGGGCCAAGGGGACACCCGGGTCATCTGGGGTCACCTGGGGTCACGCAGGGCCACCCAGTGACAAAGGGGACACCAGTGACACAGTGACACCAGTGACACCAGTGACACCAATGACACCAATGACACCAATGACACCCAGTGACACCAATGACACCAGTGACACCAATGACACCAATGACACCAGTGACACCAATGACACCAATGACACCAGTGACACCAGTGACACCAGTGACACCAATGACACCAGTGACACCAGTGACACCAGTGACATCAGTGACACCAGTGACACCATTGACACCAGTGACACCAATGACACCACTGACACCAGTGACACCAGTGACACCAGGGACACCAGGGACACCAGTGACACCAATGACACCAATGACACCAATGACACCAATGACACCAGGGACACCAATGACACCAACGACACCAACGACACCAGTGACACCAGTGACACCAATGACACCAGTGACACCAATGACACCAATGACACCAGTGACACCAGTGACACCAGTGACACCAATGACACCAATGACACCAATGACACCAGTGACACCAATGACACCAGTGACACCAGTGACACCAGTGACACCAATGACACCAATGACACCAATGACACCAATGACACCAGTGACACCAATGACACCAGTGACACCAGTGACACCAGTGACACCAATGACACAGTGACACCAGTGACACCAGTGACACCAGTGACACCAATGACACCAATGACACCAGTGACACCAGTGACACCAGTGACACCAATGACACCAGTGACACCAGTGACACCAGTGACACCAGTGACACCAATGACACCAAAGACACCAGTGACACCAATGACACCAGTGACACCAGTGACACCAGTGACACCAATGACACTGGTGACACCAGTGACACCAGTGACACCAATGACACCAAAGACACCAGTGACACCAATGACACCAGTGACACCAATGACACCAATGACACCAGTGACACCAGTGACACCAGTGACACCAGTGACACCAATGACACCAATGACACCAATGACACCAGTGACACCAGTGACACCAGTGACACCAATGACACCAGTGACACCAGTGACACCAATGACACCAATGACACCAATGACACCAATGACACCAGTGACACCAATGACACCAGTGACACCAGTGACACCAATGACACCAATGACACCAATGACACCAGTGACACCAATGACACCAATGACACCAGTGACACCAGTGACACCAATGACACCAATGACACCAGTGACACCAATGACACCAATGACACCAGTGACACCAATGACACCAGTGACACCAGTGACACCAGTGACACCAATGACACCAATGACACCAGTGACACCAGTGACACCAGTGACACCAATGACACCAATGACACCAGTGACACCAGTGACACCAGTGACACCAATGACACCAATGACACCAATGACACCAGTGACACCAATGACACCAATGACACCAGTGACACCAATGACACCAATGACACCAATGACACCAGTGACACCAATGACACCAATGACACCAGTGACACCAGTGACACCAATGACACCAGTGACACCAATGACACCAGTGACACCAGTGACACCAATGACACCAGTGACACCAATGACACCAGTGACACCAGTGACACCAATGACACCAATGACACCAATGACACCAGTGACACCAGTGACACCAGTGACACCAGGGACACCAATGACACCAGTGACACCAATGACACCAGTGACACCAGTGACACCAGTGACACCAATGACACCAATGACACCAATGACACCAGTGACACCAATGACACCAATGACACCAGTGACACCAGTGACACCAATGACACCAGTGACACCAATGACACCAATGACACCAGTGACATCAGTGACACCAGTGACACCAATGACACCAGTCACACCAATGACACCAATGACACCAATGACACCAGTGACACCAGTGACACCAGTGACACCAGTGACACCAGTGATGACACCAATGACACCAGTGACACCAGCAAGGATGGGGACAAGTCCATGCGCTGTGGGGACACCAGTGTCACCCCAGTGTCCCCACAAGCGTCCGTGTGTCCCCAAATATGTCACCCTAGCCCCTCTCTGACCCCACCAGTGCCACCCAAGTGCCACCCCCCATGTCCCCCTGTCACCTGGAAGGGCAGCGGGTCCAGGGCGCGCAGCACCAGGGCGGCGGTGACGAAGTTGAGCCCGTCGGTGACAAAAGGGGGAGGTGACGGGCCGGGGCTCGAACAGGTCGGGGTGGTTGCACACCTTGCGCAGCTGCATCAGCACGTTGATCACGCTCATGAAGTGGCCGCTGGCCAGCGTGGCCTGGGTGCTGCGGGGACACGGGGACGTTGGGGACAATGGAGACAATGGGGACAATGGGGGTGTTGGGGGTGATGGGGGTGATGGGGGCATTGGGGTCATTGGAGTCAATGGGGACATTGGGAGCAATGGGGGCAATGGGGACATTGGAGTCAATGGGGATAATGGGGGCAATGGGGACAATGGGGTCAATGGGATCAGTGGGGTCAACGGCGACAATGGGGTCAATGGGGTCAACGGGGACAATGGGGACATTGGAGGCAATGGGGACATTGGGAGCAATGGGGTCAATGGGGACAAAGGGGTCAATGGGGGGCAATGGGGACAATGGAGACAATGGGGTCAATGGGGACAAAGGGGTCAATGGGGACATTGGCGGTAATGGGGTCAACGGGGGCAATGGGGTCAATTTGGAGCAATGGGGACAATGGGGTCAATGGGATCAATGGGTCAACGGCGACAATGGGGACAATGGGGGTGATGGGGGCAATGGGGACACTGGAGTCAATGGGGACCATGGGGTCAATGGGGACAATGGGGATTATGGGGGTGATGGGGGGCAATGGGGACATTGCAGTCAATGGACGCAATGGGGTCAATGGGGACAATGAGGATAATGGGGGTGATGGGGGCAATGGGGACATTGGGGGCAATGGGGACATTTGGGGCCATGGGGCCACAGCATCAGCTGCATCAGCACGTTGATCACACTCATGAAGTGGCCGCTGGCCAGCGTGGCCTTGGTGCTGTGGGGACACGGGGACGTTGGGGACAATGGGGACAATGGGGGTGTTGGGGGTGATGGGGGTGATGGGGGCATTGGGGGTAATGGGGGTGATGGGGGTGATGGGGGCATTGGGGTCATTGGAGTCAATGGGGACATTGGGAGCAATGGGGGCAGTGGGGACAAAGGGGTCAATGGGGACATTGGAGCCAATGGGGATAATGGGGGCAATGGGGACAATGGAGACAATGGGGTCAATGGGGACAATGGGGTCAATGGGGACATTGGGGGTAATGGGGACAATGGGGGCAATGGGGTCATTGGGGGTAATGGGGTCAATAGGGGCAATGGGGTCATTGGGGGCAATGGGGACATTGGAGTCAATGGGGACATTGGGGGCAATGGGGACAATGGGGTCAATGGGATCAATGGGGTCAACGGCGACAATGGGGGTGATGGGGGCAATGGGGACACTGGAGTCAATGGGGACATTGGGGGCAATGGGGACAATGGGGTCAATGGGGTCAACGAGGACAATGGGAAGAATGGGGACAATGGGGGCAATGGGCACAATGGGGACATTGGGGACTTTGGGAACAATGGGACAATAGGAACATTGGGGACAATGGGACAATAGGGACAATAGGGACACTGGGGACAATGGGGACAATGGGGACAATGGGGGCGATGGGACAATGGGGACAATAGGGACAATAGGGACATTGGGGACAATGGGGACAATGGGGACAAGTCAAGGGACATGGGGGACAATGGGGACACCCCCAAGGGAGCCCAGTGACCCTAAAAGCGACACACAGGATACCTGGGGACACTGGGGACATGGGGACACTGGGGGGGTGGGTGGCTCTGCGGGGGTCTCAGGTGACACGGGGGGGTCTCAGGTGCCACGGGTGACACTGGGGACACGGTGACACCGACCTGGCCTGTCCCATGAAGTCGTCGTACAGGCAGGACGGGCCATGGGGACATGGGGACATGGGGACACTGGGGGGGTTGGTGGCTCTGGGGGGGTCTGAGGTGACACGGGGGGGGGTCTCAGGTGCCACGGGTGACACTGGGGACACGGTGACACCGACCTGGCCTGTCCCATGAAGTCATTGTACAGGCAGGACGGGCCATGGGGACATGGGGACATGGGGACATGGGGACACTGGGGGGGTTGGTGGCTCTGGGGGGTCTCAGGTGCCACGGGTGACACTGGGGACGCGGTGACACGGTGACACCGACCTGGCCTGTCCCATGAAGTCGTCGTAAAAAAACAGGAAGGACGGGCCATGGGGACATGGGGACATGGGGACACTGGGGGGACTTTAGGGGGGTCCCAGGTGACACGGGGGGGTCTCAGGTGCCACGGGTGACACTGGGGACACGGTGACACGGTGACACCGACCTGGCCTGTCCCATGAAGTCGTCGTACAGGCAGGACGGGCCATGGGGACATGGGGACATGGGGACACTGGGGGGTTGGTGGCTCTGGGGGGGTCTCAGGTGCCACGGGGGGGTCTCAGGTGCCACGGGTGACACTGGGGACACGGTGACACGGTGACACCAACCTGGCCTGTCCCATGAAGTCGTCGTACAGGCAGGACGGGCCATGGGGACATGGGGACATGGGGACACTGGGGGACTTTAGGGGGTCTCAGGTGCCATGGGGGGGGTCTCAGGTGACACGGGTGACACTGGGGACACGGTGACGTGGTGACACCGACCTGGCCTGTCCCATGAAGTCGTCGTACAGGCAGGACGGGCCATGGGGACATGGGGACATGGGGACACTGGGGGACTTTAGGGGGTCTCAGGTGCCACGGGTGACACTGGGGACGCGGTGACGCGGTGACACCGACCTGGCCTGTCCCATGAAGTCGTCGTACAGGCAGGACGGGCCATGGGGACATGGGGACATGGGGACATTATGGGGGTTTGGTGGCTCTGGGGGGTCTCAGGTGCCACGGGGGGGTCTCAGGTGCCACGGGGGGGTCTCAGGTGACACTGGGGACACGGTGACACGGTGACACCGACCTGGCCTGTCCCATGAAGTCATCGCACAGGCAGGACGGGCCATGGGGACATGGGGACATGGGGACACTGGGGGACTTTAGGGGGTCCCAGGTGACACGGGGGGGTCTCAGGTGCCACGGGTGACACTGGGGACACGGTGACACGGTGACACCGACCTGGCCTGTCCCATGAAGTCGTTGTACAGGCAGGACGGGCCATGGGGACATGGGGACATGGGGACATGGGGACACTGGGGGGGTTGGTGGCTCTGGGGGGTCTCAGGTGCCACGGGGGGGTCTCAGGTGCCACGGGTGACACTGGGGACACGGTGACGCGGGTGACACCGACCTGGCCTGTCCCATGAAGTCGTCGTACAGGCAGGACGGGCCATGGGGACACGGGGACATGGGGACATGGGGACACTGGGGGGTCTCAGGTGCCACGGGGGGGTCTCAGGTGCCACGGGTGACACTGGGGACACGATGACGCGGTGACACCGACCTGGCCTGTCCCATGAAGTCGTCGTACAGGCAGCGCTGGCGCCTCGACAGGCGGCACCGCAGCACGTGCTCGAACTTCTGCGGCATCTGCTTCTCCACGTCCACCTTGAGGCGGCGCAGCAGGAACGGGCGCAGCACCTGGGGACCCCCCCCCGAAAAACAGGGGGTGTCACCCCGAAAGATGGGGGGGACACACACCCCGGAATGGGGGGGACAGGGAATGGGGGGGACCTGAAATAAGGGGGAACTGGAAATAGGGGGGAGTGGAAATAGGGGGAGTGGAAATAGGGGGGAACATGGAATAGGGGGGACTGGAAATAGGGGGGACTGGAAATAGGGGGGAACATGGAATAGGGGGGACTCTGAAATAGGGGGGACCTGAAATAGGGGGGAACATGGAATAGGGGGGACTCTGAAATAGGGGGGACCTGAAATAGGGGGGACCCAAAATAGGGGGAACCATTAAATAGGGAGGACCTGAAATAGGGGGGACCATGAAATAGGGGGGACTGGAAATAGGGGGGACTGGAAATACAGGGGAACATGGAATAGGGGGGACTCTGAAATAGGGGGGACCTGAAATAGGGGGGACACTGAAATAGGGGGACACTGAAATAGGGGGGACCATGAAATAGGGGGGACCCAAAATAGGGAGGAACCATTAAATAGGGGGGACCCAAAATAGGGGGGAACCTGAAATATGGGGGAGCTGAAATAGGGGGGAACCTGAAATAGGGGGGAGCCTGAAATAGGGGGGAGCCTGAAATAGGGGGGACACTGAAATAGGGGGGACCATGAAATAGGGGGGACCCAAACTAGGGAGGAACCATTAAATAGGGGGGACCCAAAACAGGGGGGAACCTGAAATATGGGGGAGCTGAAATAGGGGGGAACCATGAAATAGGGGGGACCTGAAATAGGGTGGAACCATGAAATAGGGGGGACCTGAAATAGGGGGGACTAGAAATAGGGGGGACTGGAAATACAGGGGAACATGGAATAGGGGGACTCTGAAATAGGGGGGACCCGAAATAGGGGGGACACTGAAATAGGGGGGACCATGAAATAGGGGGGACCCAAAATAGGGAGGAACCATTAAATAGGGGGGACCCAAAACAGGGGGGAACCTGAAATATGGGGGAGCTGAAATAGGGGGGACCTGAAATATGGGGGACTCTGAAATAGGGGGGACCCAAAACAGGGGGAACCTGAAATAAGGGGGACCCCTAAATAAGGGGGAACCCAAAATAGGTGGAACACAAATATGGGGGTGTCAGCCTGAAATAGGGGGGACCTGAAATAGGGGGGACTCTGAAATAGGGGGAACCTGAAATAGGGGGGAACCTGAAATATGGGGGACCCAAAATAGGGGGGGACCCAAAATAGGGGGAGCCTGAAATAAGGGGGAACCAGAAATAGGGGGGACTCTGAAATAGGGGGAACCTGAAATAGGGGGACCCTGAAATAGGGGGGACCCAAAATAGGGGGGACCCAAAAGAGGGGGAGCCTGAAATAGGGGGGAACCCCAAATATGGGGGGACCCCAAACTATGGGGGTGAACCCCAAAATATGAGGGTGAACCCCAAAATAGGGGGGAACTCCATCCCACCCAACTCCAACCAATCTCAGGGTGCTCCCCCCAACTTTGGGGTGTCCCCCCCAACTTTAGGGTGTCCCCCTTGATTATGGGGTGTCTCCCCAATCTCAGGGTGTCCCCCCAGTCTTAGGGTGCTCTTATACTCTTGGTTGCAGTTGACCATGGTCACCCCACCAGCTCCAACTCAACCTCCAGTTGCCACCACCCAACTCCAACCAATCTCAGGGTGCTCCCCCCAACTTTAGGGTATCCCCCCCAACTTTGGGGTGTCCCCCCAATCTCTGGAGGTTCCCCCAATGTTGGGGTGTCCCACTCAGTCTTGAGGTGTCCCCCCCAACCTTAGGGATCTCCTATTATGCTCCTGGTTGCCCTTGACCATGGTCAACCCAACTCCAACTCAACCTCCAGTTGCCGCCACCCAACTCCAACCAATCTCAGGGTGCTCCCCCCAACTTTAGGGTGTCCCCCCCAACTTTAGGGTGTCCCCCCAACCTTGGGGTGTCCCCCCCAGTCTTAGGGTGCTCTTATACTCTTGGTTGCCCTTGCCCATGGTCATCCCACCATCTCCAACTCAACCTCCAGTTGCCGCCACCCAACTCCAACCAATCTCAGGGTGCTCCCCCCAACTTTAGGGTGTCCCCCCCATCTTTGGGGTGCCCCCCTCAGTCTTGGGGTCTCTCCCCAGTCTTGGGGTGCCCCCCCCAATCTCTGGGTGTCCCCCCCAAACTCTGGGACCTCCTATTATGCTCCTGGTTGCCCTTGACCATGGTCAACCCAACTCCAACTCAACCTCCAGTTGCCACCACCCAACTCCAACCAATCTCAGGGTGCTCCCCCCAACTTTAGGGTGTCCCCCCTAACTTTAGGGTGTCCCCCTTGATTATGGGGTGTCCCCCCAATCTTGGGGTGTCCCCCCCAGTCTTAGGGTGCTCTTGGTTGCCCTTGCCCATGGTCATCCCACCAACTCCAACTCAACCTCCAGTTGCCGCCACCCAACTCCAACCAATGTCAGGGTGCTCCCCCCAACTTTAGGGTGTCCCCCCCAACTTTGGGGTGTCCCCCTTGATTATGGGGTGTCCCCCCAATCTTGGGGTGTCCCCCCCAGTCTTAGGGTGCTCTTATACTCTTGGTTGCCCTTGCCCATGGTCACCCCACCAACTCCAACTCAACCTCCAGTTGCCGCCACCCAACTCCAACCAATCTCAGGGTGCTCCCCCCAACTTTAGGGTGTCCCCCCCAACTTTAGGGTGTCCCCCTTGATTATGGGGTGTCCCCCCCAATCTCAGGGTGTCCCCCCAGTCTTAGGGTGCTCTTATACTCTTGGTTGCCCTTGACCATGGTCACCCCACCAACTCCAACTCAACCTCCAGTTGCCGCCACCCAACTCCAACCAATCTCAGGGTGCTCCCCCCAACTTTAGGGTGTCCCCCCCATCTTTGGGGTGCCCCCTCAGTCTTGGGGTCTCTCCCCATTCTTGGGGTGCCCCCCAATCTCTGGGTGTCCCCCCAACCTTAAGGATCTCCTATTATACTCCTGGTTGCCCTTGACCATGGTCAACCCAACTCCAACTCAACCTCCAGTTGCCGCCACCCAACTCCAACCAATCTCAGGGTGTCCCCCCCAATTTTAGGGTGTCCCCCCCAACTTTGGGGTGTCCCCCTTGATTATGGGGTGTCCCCCCAATCTTGGGGTGTCCCCCCCAATCTTGGGGTGCCCCCATTGTACCCTTGGTTGCCGTTGACCATGGTCACCCCACCAACTCCAACTCAACCTCCAGTTGCCACCACCCAACTCCAACCAATCTCAGGGTGCTCCCCCCAACTTTAGGGTGTCCCCCCCAACTTTGGGGTGTCCCCCCCAACTTTAGGGTGTCTCCCCAATCTTGGGGTGTCCCCCCAGTCTTAGGGTGCTCTTATACTCTTGGTTGCCCTTGACCATGGTCACCCCACCAACTCCAACTCAACCTCCAGTTGCCGCCACCCAACTCCAACCAATCTCAGGGTGCTCCCCCCAACTTTAGGGTGTCCCCCCCATCTTTGGGGTGCCCCCCTCAGTCTTGGGGTCTCTCCCCAGTCTTGGGGTGTCTCCCCAATCTCAGGGTGTCCCCCCAGTCTTAGGGTGCTCTTATTATACCCTTGGTTGCCCTTGACCATGGTCACCCCACCAACTCCAACTCAACCTCCAGTTGCCGCCACCCAACTCCAACCAATCTCAGGGTGCTCCCCCCAACTTTAGGGTGTCCCCCCCAACTTTGGGGTGTCCCCCCAATCTCTGGAGGTCCCCCAATGTTGGGGTGTTCCACTCAGTCTTGGGGTGTCCCCCCCAATCTTAGGGTGCTCTTATACTCTTGGTTGCCCTTGACCATGGTCACCCCACCAACTCCAACTCAACCTCCAGTTGCCACCACCCAACTCCAACCAATCTCAGGGTGCTCCCCCCAACTTTAGGGTGTCCCCCCATCTTTGGGGTGCCCCCCTCAGTCTTGGGGTCTCTCCCCAGTCTTGGGGTGTCTCCCCAATCTTGGGGTGTCCCCCCCAACCTTAGGGACCTCCTATTATGCTCCTGGTTGCCCTTGACCATGGTCAACCCAACTCCAACTCAACCTCCAGTTGCCGCCACCCAACTCCAACCAATCTCAGGGTGCTCCCCCCAACTTTAGGGTGTCCCCCCCAACTTTAGGGTGTCCCCCTTGATTATGGGGTGTCTCCCCAACCTTGGGGTGTCCCCCCCAGTCTTAGGGTGCTCTTGGTTGCCCTTGCCCATGGTCACCCCACCAACTCCAACTCAACCTCCAGTTGCCACCACCCAACTCCAACCAATCTCAGGGTGCTCCCCCCAACTTTAGGGTGTCCCCCCATCTTTGGGGTGCCCCCGTCAGGCTTGGGGTCTCTCCCCAGTCTTGGGGTGCCCCCCCCAATCTCTGGGTGTGTCCCCCAAACTCTGGGACCTCCTATTATGCTCCTGGTTGCCCTTGACCATGGTCAACCCAACTCCAACTCAACCTCCAGTTGCCACCACCCAACTCCAACCAATCTCAGGGTGCTCCCCCCAACTTTAGGGTGTCCCCCTTGATTATGGGGTGTCCCCCCAACCTTGGGGTGTCCCCCCCAATCTTGGGGTGCCCCCATTGTACCCTTGGTTGCCGTTGACCATGGTCACCCCACCAACTCCAACTCAACCTCCAGTTGCCACCACCCAACTCCAACCTATCTCAGGGTGCTCCCCCCAACTTTAGGGTGTCCCCCCCATCTTTGGGGTGCCCCCCTCAGTCTTGGGGTCTCTCCCCATTCTTGGGGTGCCCTCCCAATCTCTGGGTGTCCCCCCCAACCTTAGGGACCTCCTATTATGCTCCTGGTTGCCCTTGACCATGGTCAACCCAACTCCAACTCAACCTCCAGTTGCCACCACCCAACTCCAACCAATCTCAGGGTGCTCCCCCCAACTTTAGGGTGTCCCCCCCAACTTTAGGGTGTCCCCCTTGATTATGGGGTGTCCCCCCCAATCTCAGGGTGTCCCCCCAGTCTTAGGGTGCTCTTATACTCTTGGTTGCCCTTGACCATGGTCACCCCACCAACTCCAACTCAACCTCCAGTTGCCGCCACCCAACTCCAACCAATCTCAGGGTGCTCCCCCCAACTTTAGGTTGTCCCCCCCAACTTTAGGGTGTCCCCCTTGATTATGGGGTGTCCCCCCCAATCTCAGGGTGTCCCCCCAGTCTTAGGGTGCTCTTATACTCTTGGTTGCCCTTGCCCATGGTCAACCCAACTCCAACTCAACCTCCAGTTGCCACCACCCAACTCCAACCAATCTCAGGGTGCTCCCCCCAACTTTAGGGTATCCCCCCCAACTTTGGGGTGTCCCCCCAATCTCTGGAGGTCCCCCCAATGTTGGGGTGTCCCACTCAGTCTTGGGGTGCCCCCCCAGTCTTAGGGTGCTCTTATTATACCCTTGGTTGCCGTTGACCATGGTCACCCCACCAACTCCAACTCAACCTCCAGTTGCCACCACCCAACTCCAACCAATCTCAGGGTGCTCCCCCCAACTTTAGGGTGTCCCCCCCAACATTGGGGTGTCCCCCCCATCTTTGGGGTGCCCCCCAGCCCCACCTTATGCAGGCGCTTGACCAGGCTCTCGTTGTACTCCTGGCTGCCCTCGATCATGCCGGCCAGTGGGTTGGCGAACCACTCCTTGAACTCGCGGTGCGACTGGAAGACGCGCGGCATCAAGAAGTGCATGAGCGACCAGAGCTCCATCAGGCTGTTCTGCAGCGGTGTCCCCGTCAGGAGCAGCCGACGCTGGCTGTGGGTGACACACGGGGGTCAGCACCCATGGGTGGGGGGGCAGCACCCATGGGTGTCCCCATGAAAGGTTAAAGGGGGTACAGAGTGTCCCTAAGGGGTCTATGGGTGTCCCAAGGGACACAGAGGGCCCAGAGCTCCATTGGGCTGTTCTGCAGCCAACACTGATTATGGGGGATATAGGGGGACAGCACCCATGGGTGGCGGTCAGCACCCATGGGTGGGGGGTATATGGCACCTATGGGTGTCCCTAAGGGGGTTATAGGGGTCTATGGGTGTCCCAAGGGACACAGAGGGCCCAGAGCTCCATTGGATTGTTCTGCATCTAATACTGGTGATGGGGGATATAGGGGGTCAGCACCCATGGGTGGGGGGGGCAGCACCCATGGGTGTCCCCATGAAAGGTTAGAGGGGGTACAGGGTGTCCCTAAGGGGTCTATGGGTGTCCCAAGGGACAGAGAGGGCCCAGAGCTCCATTGGATTGTTCTGCATCTAATACTGGTGATGGGGGATATAGGGGGTCAGCACCCATGGGTGGGGGTCAGCACCCATGGGTGGGGGGTATATGACACCTATGGTTGTCCCTAAGGGGAGTTATAGGGGTCTATGGGTGTCCCAATGGACACAGAGGGCCCAGAGCTCCATTGGATTGTTCTGCATCTAATACTGGTGATGGGGGATATAGGGGGTCAGCACCCATGGGTGGGGGTCAGCATCCATGGGTGGGGGGTATATGACACCTATGGGTGTCCTTAAGGGGGTTATAGGGGTCTATGGGTGTCCCAAGGGACACAGAGGGCCCAGAGCTCCATTGGATTGTTCTGCATCTAATACTGGTGATGGGGGATATAGGGGGTCAGCACCCATGGGTGGGGGTCAGCACCCATGGGTGGGGGGTATATGACACCTATGGTTGTCCCTAAGGGGAGTTATAGGGGTCTATGGGTGTCCCAATGGACACAGAGGGCCCAGAGCTCCATTGGATTGTTCTGCATCTAATACTGGTGATGGGGGATATAGGGGGTCAGCACCCATGGGTGGGGGTCAGCACCCATGGGTGGGGGGTATATGACACCTATGGGTGTCCTTAAGGGGGTTATAGGGGTCTATGGGTGTCCCAATGGACACAGAGGGCCCAGAGCTCCATTGGATTGTTCTGCATCTAATACTGGTGATGGGGGATATAGGGGGTCAGCACCCATGGGTGGGGGTCAGCACCCATGGGTGGGGGGTATATGACACCTATGGGTGTCCCTAAGGGGAGTTATAGGGGTCTATGGGTGTCCCAATGGACACAGAGGGCCCAGAGCTCCATCAGGCTGTTCTGCAGCGGCATCCCCGTCAGGAGCAGCCAACGCTGGCTGTGGGTGACACACGGGGGTCAGCACCCATGGGTGGGGGGGGCAGCACCCATGGGTGCGGGGGGCAGCACCCATGGGTGTCCCCATGAAAGGTTAGAGGGGGTACAGGGTGAACCCAAAGGACACGGAGCCAGCAGATGCACCAAAGCTCCATTGGGCTGTTCTGCACACAACACTGATTATGGGGGATACAAGGGGACAGCACCCATGGGTGGGGGTCAGCACCCATGGGTGGGGGGTATATGACACCTATGGTTGTCCCTAAGGGGAGTTATAGGGGTCTATGGGTGTCCCAATGGACACAGAGGGCCCAGAGCTCCATTGGATTGTTCTGCATCTAATACTGGTGATGGGGGATATAGGGGGTCAGCACCCATGGGTGGGGGGGGCAGCACCCATGGGTGTCCCCATGAAAGGTTAGAGGGGGTACAGGGTGTCCCTAAGGGGTCTATGGGTGTCCCAATGGACACAGAGGGCCCAGAGCTCCATTGGGCTGTTCTGCATCTAACACTGATTATGGGGGATATAGGGGGTCAGCACCCATGGGTGGGGGGGCAGCACCCATGGGTGTCCCCATGAAAGGTTAGAGGGGGTACAGGGTGAACCCAAAGGACACGGAGCCACCAGATGCACCAAAGCTCCATTGGGCTGTTCTGCACACAACACTGATTATGGGGGATACAAGGGGACAGCACCCATGGGTGGGGGTCAGCACCCATGGGTGGGGGGTATATGACACCTATGGTTGTCCCTAAGGGGAGTTATAGGGGTCTATGGGTGTCCCAAGGGACACAGAGGGCCCAGAGCTCCATTGGATTGTTCTGCATCTAATACTGGTGATGGGGGATATAGGGGGTCAGCACCCATGGGTGGGGGTCAGCACCCATGGGTGGGGGGTATATGACACCTATGGGTGTCCCTAAGGGGAGTTATAGGGGTCTATGGGTGTCCCAATGGACACAGAGGGCCCAGAGCTCCATCAGGCTGTTCTGCAGCGGCGTCCCCGTCAGGAGCAGCCGACGCTGGCTGTGGGTGACACACGGGGGTCAGCACCCATGGGTGGGGGGGGCAGCACCCATGGGTGGGGGGTATATGACACCTATGGTTGTCCCTAAGGGGAGTTATAGGGGTCTATGGGTGTCCCAAGGGACACAGAGGGCCCAGAGCTCCATTGGATTGTTCTGCATCTAATACTGGTGATGGGGGATATAGGGGGTCAGCACCCATGGGTGGGGGGGACAGCACCCATGGGTGTCCCCATGAAAGGTTAGAGGGGGTACAGGGTGTCCCTAAGGGGTCTATGGGTGTCCCAAGGGACACAGAGGGCCCAGAGCTCCATGGGTCTATTCTGCACCCAACACTGATTATGGGGGATATAGGGGGTCAGCACCCATGGGTGGGGGTCAGCACCCATGGGTGGGGGGTATGTGGCACCCATGGGTGTCCCCAGGTGGGTACTGACCACCCAGGGTGTCCCTCAGCCCCTGTAGTGCCCCCCAGCACCCATGGGTGTCCCCCAACCCATGAGATCTCCCCAAGCCCTATGGGTGTCCCCAGCACCCATAGGTGCCCACAGCACCCATTGAGGTTGAACAGTGACCACCAGCTCTAGGACTTGAAGCTCTTGACATTCTCAACCCATTTGGTCACTCAACCCATGAGGTTCCCCCAACCCAAAGTGTCCTCAACCCACGAGATCTCCCCAAGCCCTATGGGTGTCCCCAGCACCCATGGGTGCCCCCAGCACCCACTGAGGTTGAACAGTAACCACCAGCTCTAGGACTTGAAGCTCTTGACGTTCTCAACCCATCTGGTCACCCAACCCATGAGGTTCCCCCAACCCATCAATGTGTCCTCAACCCATGAGATCTCCCCAAGCCCTGTGGGTGTCCCCAGCACCCATAGGTGCCCCCCAGCACCCGCTGAAGTTGAGCAGTGACCACCAGCTCTAGGACTTGAAGCTCTTGATGTTCTCAACCCATCTGGTCACCCAACCCATGAGGTTCCCCCAACCCAAAGTGTCCTCAACCCACGAGATCTCCCCAAGCCCTGTGGGTGTCCCCAGCACCCATGGGTGCCCCCAGCACCTCTTGAGGTTGAACAGCGACCACCAGCTCTAGGACTTGAAGCTCTTGACGTTCTCAACCCATCTGGTCACTCAACCCATGAGCTTCCCCCAACCCATGAAGCTCCCCCAACCCAAAGTGTCCTCAACCCACGAGATCTCCCCAAGCCCTATGGGTGTCCCCAGAACCCATGGGTGCCCCCAGCACCTATTGAGGTTGAACAGTGACCACCAGCTCTAGGACTTGAAGCTCTTGATGTTCTCAACCCATGAGGTTCCCCCAACTCATCACTCAACCCACAACACCTCCCTAAACCCTGTGGTCTCCCCAACCCCTATGGGTGTCTCCAGCACCCATGGGTGCCCCTAGCACCCGTTGAGGTTGAGCAGTGACTACCATTGCTGAGACTGAAGCTCTTGACGTTCTCAACCCATCTGGTCACTCAACCCATGAGGTTCCCCCAACCCAAAGTGTCCTCAACCCATGAGATCTCCCCAAGCCCTACGGGTGTCCCCAGCACCCATGGGTGCCCCCAGCACCTGTTGAAGTTGAACAGTGACCACCAGCTCTAGGACTTGAAGCTCTTGATGTTCTCAACCCATGAGGTTCCCCCAACTCATCACTCAACCCACAACACCTCCCTAAACCCTGTGGTCTCCCCAACCCCTATGGGTGTCCCCAGCACCCATGGGTGCCCCCAGCACCTATTGAGGTTGAACAGTGACCACCAGCTCTAGGACTTGAAGCTCTTGACGTTCTCAACCCATCTGGTCACCCAACCCATGAGGTTCCCCCAACCCATGAAGCTCCCCCAACCCAAAGTGTCCTCAACCCACGAGATCTCCCCAAGCCCTCTTGGTGTCCCCAGCACCCATGGGTGCCCCCAGCACCTCTTGATGTTGAACAGCGACCACCAGCTCTAGGACTTGAAGCTCTTGACGTTCTCAACCCATCTGGTCACTCAACCCATGAGGTTCCCCCAACTCATCCAGGTGACCTCAACCCATGAGATCTCCCCAAGCCCTGTGGGTGTCCCCAGCACCCATGGGTGCCCCCAGCACCTGTTGAGGTTGAGCAGTGACTACCATAGCTGGGACTGAAGCTCTTGACGTTCTCAACCCATCTGGTCACCCAACCCATGAGGTTCTCCCAACCCAAAGTGTCCTCAACCCACGAGATCTCCCCAAGCCCTATGGGTGTCCCCAGCACCCATGGGTGCCCCCAGCACCCATTGAGGTTGAACAGCGACCACCAGCTCTAGGACTTGAAGCTCTTGACGTTCTCAACCCATCTGGTCACTCAATCCATGAGGTTCCCCCAACCCATGAAGCTCCCCCAACCCAAAGTGTCCTCAACCCATGAGATCTCCCCAAGCCCTATGGGTGTCCCCAGCACCCATGGGTGCCCCCAGCACCCATTGAGGTTCAGCAGTGACTACCAGCTCTAGGACTTGAAGCTCTTGACGTTCTCAACCCATCTGGTCACCCAACCCATGAGGTTCCCCCAACCCAAAGTGTCCTCAACCCACGAGATCTCCCCAAGCCCTATGGGTGTCCCCAGCACCCATGGGTGCCCCCCAGCACCTGTTGAAGTTGAGCAGCGACTGCCAGCGTTGGGACTTGAAGTTCTTGATGTTCTGCGCCTCGTCCAGGATGAGGTACTTCCAGTTCTTGCGCCGGAACGCCTGGTGGTCCTGCAGCACCAGCTTGTAGGACGTGATGCAGACGTGGAACGCGTTGGGTTTGGTCCAGCCCTGGGGGGGGTCAGGGTGGGGGTCAGGGTGGGGGGACCCCAAAGTGACCACATGGGAGGTGGGGGGATGCCCATGGGTGGGGGACACCCAGAGAATGACGCCCAAGAACGTTGGTGAGACCCATAAACCATGTTGGGAGGTCCAGTAGACACTTGGGTTGGGTCACCCATGGGTGGGGTGTCACCCATGAATAAGGGTGGTCACCCATGGGTAGGGGTTGGTCACCCATGGGTGGGGGGTGGTGACCCATGGGTGGTGGACACCAAGGGAATGACACCCAAGAACGTTGGTGAGACCCATAAACCATGTTGGGACCCCCAGGAGACACTTGAGTTGGATCACCCATGGGTGGGGGTGTCACCCATGAATAAGGGTGGTCACCCATGGGTAGGGGTTGGTCACCCATGGGTGGGGGGTGGTGACCCATGGGTGGTGGACACCAAGGGAATGACACCCAAGAACGTTGGTGAGACCCATAAACCATGTTGGGACCCCCAGGAGACACTTGGGTTGGGTCACCCATGGGTGGGGGATGTGACACCCATGGGTGGGGGGTGGTGACCCATGGGTGGTGGACACCAAGGGAATGACACCCAAGAACATGGGTGAGACCCACAAACCATGTTGGGACCCCCAGGAGACACTTGGGTTGGGTCACCCATGGGTGGGGGGTGTCACCCATGGGTAGGGTTGGTCACCCATGGGTAGGGGTTGGTCACCCATGGGTGGGGGGTGGTCACCCATGGGTGGTGGACACCAAGGGAATGACACCCAAGAACGTTGGTGAGACCCATAAACCATGTTGGGACCCCCAGGAGACACTTGGGTTGGGTCACCCATGGGTGGGGGTGTCACCCATGAATAAGGGTGGTCACCCATGGGTAGGGGGTGGTCACCCATGGGTGGGGGGTGGTCACCCATGGGTGGTGGACACCAAGGGAATGACACCCAAGAACGTTGGTGAGACCCATAAACCATGTTGGGAGGTCCAATAGACAGTTGGGTTGGGTTACCCATGGGTGGGGGCGTCACCCATGAATAAGGGTGGTCACCCATGGGTAGGGGGTGGTGACCCATGGGTGATGGACACCAAGGGAATGACACCCAAGAACGTTGGTGAGACCCATAAACAACATTGGGACCCCCAGGAGACACTTGGGTTGGGTCACCCATGGGTGGGGGTGTCGCCCATGAATAAGGGTGGTCACCCATGGGTAGGGGTTGGTCACCCCTGGGTGGGGGGTGGTGACCCATGGGTGGTGGACACCAAGGGAATGACACCCAAGAACGTTGGTGAGACCCATAAACCACGCTGGGACCCCCAGTAGACACTTGGGTTGGGTCACCCATGGGTGGGGGTGTCACCCATGGGTAGGGTTGGTCACCCATGGGTAGGGGTTGGTCACCCATGGGTGGGGGGTGGTGACCCATGGGTGGTGGACACCAAGGGAATGACACCCAAGAACGTTGGTGAGACCCATAAACCATGTTGGGACCCCCAGGAGACACTTGAGTTGGATCACCCATGGGTGGGGGTGTCACCCATGAATAACGGTGGTCACCCATGGGTAGGGGGTGGTCACCCATGGGTGGTGGACACCAAGGGAATGACACCCAAGAACGTTGGTGAGACCCATAAACCACGCTGGGACCCCCAGTAGACACTTAGGTTGGGTCACCCATGGGTGGGGGATGTGACACCCATGGGTGGGGGGTGGTCACCCATGGGTGGTGGACACCCAGAGAATGACGCCCAAGAACGTTGGTGAGACCCATAAACCATGTTGGGAGGCCCAATAGACACTTGGGTTGGGTCACCCATGGGTGGGGGTGTCACCCATGAATAAGGGTGGTCACCCATGGGTGGGGGACACCCAGAGAATGACACCCAAGAACGTTGGTGAGACCCATAAACCACATTGGGACCCCCAGTAGACACTTGGGTTGGGTCACCCATAGGTTGGTGTGTCACCCATGGGTGAAGGGAGATGATACCCATGGGTGGGGAGGTTGGTCACCTATGGGTGGGAGGTTGGGCACCCATGGGTGCTGGTTGATGCCCACCCACAGAAAACCACCCAAGACCCCTATAACCCACTGGGAACCACTTGGGTTGGTTCACCCATGGTTGGGTGTTTCACCCATGGGTGAAGGGCTGTGACACCGATGGGTGGGGGGGGTAGCACCCATGGGTGGGGGGATGTGACACCCATGGGTGGGGGTTGATTCCCACCCACAGAACACCACCCAAGACCCCTATAACCCACTGGGAACCACTTGGGTTGGTTCATCCATGGGTTGGTGTGTCACCCATGGGTGAGGGGATGTGACACCGATGGGTGGGGGGGGTGGCACCCATGGGTGGGGGGATGTGACACCCATGGGTGCTGGTTGATGCCCACCCACAGAACACCACCCAAGACCCCTATAACCCACTGGGAACCACTTGGGTTGGTTCACCCATGGGTTGGTGTGTCACCCATGGGTGAGGGGATGTGACACCCATGGGTGGGGGGATGTGACACCCATGGGTGTGGGTTGATTCCCACCCTCAGAACACCACCCAAGACCCCTATAACCCACCGGGAACCACTTGGGTTGGGTCACCCATGGGTTGGTGTGTCACCCATGGGTGAAGGGAGATGATACCCATGGGTGGGGAGGTTGGTCACCTATGGGTGGGAGGTTGGGCACCCATGGGTGCTGGTTGATGCCCACCCACAGAAAACCACCCAAGACCCCTATAACCCACTGGGAACCACTTGGGTTGGGTCACCCATGGGTTGGTGTGTCACCCATGGGTGAAGGGAGATGACACCCATGGGTGGGGGGATGTGACACCCATGGGTGGGGGGATGTGACACCCATGGGTGCGGGTTGATTCCCACCCACAGAACACCACCCAAGACCCAAACAACCCATTGGGAACCACTTGGGTTGGGTCACCCCTGGGTTGGTGTGTCACCCATGGGTGAAGGGATGTGACACCCATGGGTGGGGGGGGTGGCACCCATGGGTGGGGGGATGTGACACCCATGGGTGTGGGTTGATTCCCACCCTCAGAACACCATCCAAGACCCCTATAACCCACCGGGAACCACTTGGGTTGGTTCACCCATGGGTTGGTGTTTCACCCATGGGTGAGGGGATGTGACACCGATGGGTGGGGGGGGTAGCACCCATGGGTGGGGGGATGTGACACCCATGGGTGTGGGTTGATTCCCACCCACAGAACACCATCCAAGACCCATACAAACCATTTGGAACCACTTGGGTTGGGTCACCCATGGGTTGGTGTGTCACCCATGGGTTGGTGTGTCACCCATGGGTGAGGGGATGTGACACCCATGGGTGGGGGGATGTGACACCCATGGGTGCAGGTTGATTCCCACCCACAGAACACCACCCAAGACCCCTATAACCCACTGGGAACCACTTGGGTTGGTTCACCCATGGGTTGGTGTGTCACCCATGGGTGAAGGGATGTGACACCCATGGGTGGGGGGGGTGGCACCCATGGGTGGGACCCACCTGGCGCTTGAGCCGCCGTTCCTTCTGCGCCCCGTAGTAGGTGAGGATCTTGAAGCTGGGGCACCAGCGCTTGAGCTCCATCTCCCAGTTGAGCATCACGCTGGTGGGGACGATGATGAGGTGGGGGCCCCAGCTGCCTGCGGGACGGGGGGCGTCAGCAGGGCCCACGGGCACCCATGGGTGCTCCCCGGGAAGGGATGAGGAGCCTACGGTACCCATGGGTGCTCGGGGAAGCCGTAGGAAGCTATAGAAGCCATCAGGAGGCTGTGGCACCCATGGGTGTTTGGAGAACCCATGGAGATCTAGAGATGCAAGAGGTCTACAGCACCCATGGGTGCTCCCATGTGGACCTACAGATGTTGACAGGAGCCTACAGCACCCATGGGTGCTCAGGGAAGCCATATTTACCTATAGAAGCCATTGGGAGGCTGCAGCACCCATGGGTGCTCGGAGAACCCATGGAGATCTATGGATGCTACAAGGGGTCTACAGCACCCATGGGTGCTCAGGGAACCCATATAAACCTATAGAAGCCATTGTGAGGCTGCAGCACCCATGGGTGCTCGGAGAACCCATGGAGATCTATGGATGCTACAAGGGGTCTACAGCACCCATGGGTGCTCCCATGGGAGCCCACAAAGCTCACAAGGAGCCTATGGCACCCATGGGTGCTCAGGGAACCCATATGAACCAATAGAAGCCACTGGGAGGCTGCAGCACCCATGGGTGCTTGGAGAACCCGTGGAGATCTAGAGATGCAAGAGGTCTACAGCACCCATGGGTGCTCCCATGTGGACCTACAGACCTTGACAGAAGCCTACAGCACCCATGGGTGCTCAGGGAACCCATATGAACCTATAGAAGCCATTGGAAGTCTGCAGCACCCATGGGTGCTTGGAGAACCCGTGGAGATCTAGAGATGCAAGAGGTCTACAGCACCCATGGGTGTTTGGAGAACCCATGGAGATCTATGGATGCTACAAGGGGTCTACAGCACCCATGGGTGCTCAGGGAACCCGTATGAACCTATTGAAGCCATTGGGAGGCTGCAGCACCCATGGGTGCTCGGAGAACCCATGGAGATCTATGGATGCTACAAGGGGTCTACAGCACCCATGGGTGCTCCCATGTGGACCTACAGATGTTGACAGAAGCGTACAGCACCCATGGGTGCTCAGGGAACCCGTATGAACCTATAGAAGCCATTGGGAGGCTGCAGCACCCATGGGTGTTTGGAGAAGCCATGGAGATCTATGGATGCTACAAGGGGTCTACAGCACCCATGGGTGCTCCCATGGGAGCCCACGAAGCTCACAAGGAGCCTATGGCACCCATGGGTGCTCAGGGAACCCATATGAACCTATAGAAGCCATTGGGAGGCTGCAGCACCCATGGGTGTTTGGAGAACCCATGGAGATCTATGGATGCTACAAGGGGTCTACAGCACCCATGGGTGCTCCCATGTGGACCTACAGATGTTGACAGAAGCCTCCAGCACCCATGGGTGCTCAGGGAAGCCATATGAACCTATAGAAGCCATTGGGAGGCTGCAGCACCCATGGGTGTTTGGAGAAGCCATGGAGATCTATGGATGCTACAAGGGGTCTACAGCACCCATGGGTGCTCCCATGGGAGCCCACGAAGCTCACAAGGAGCCTATGGCACCCATGGGTGCTCAGGGAACCCGTATGAAGCTATAGAAGCCATTGGGAGGCTGCAGCACCCATGGGTGTTTGGAGAACCCATGGAGATCTAGAGATGCAAGAGGTCTACAGCACCCATGGGTGCTCCCATGTGGACCTACAGATGTTGACAGGAGCCTACAGCACCCATGGGTGCTCAGGGAACCCGTATGAACCTATAGAAGCCATTGGAAGTCTGCAGCACCCATGGGTGCTCGGAGAACCCATGGAGATCTAGAGATGCAAGAGGTCTACAGCACCCATGGGTGCTACCATGTGGACCTACAGATGTTGACAGGAGCCTCCAGCACCCATGGGTGCTCAGGGAAGCCATATTTACCTATAGAAGCCATTGGGAGGCTGCAGCACCCATGGGTGTTTGGAGAACCCATGGAGATCTAGAGATGCAAGAGGTCTACAGCACCCATGGGTGCTCCCATGTGGACCTACAGACCTTGACAGAAGCCTCCAGCACCCATGGGTGCTCAGGGAACCCATATGAACCTATAGAAGCCATTGGAAGTCTGCAGCACCCATGGGTGCTCGGAGAACCCATGGAGATCTAGAGATACAGGAGGTCTACAGCACCCATGGGTGCTCCCATGTGGACCTACAGATGTTGACAGGAGCCTACAGCACCCATGGGTGCTCAGGGAACCCGTATGAACCTATAGAAGCCATTGTGAGGCTGCAGCACCCATGGGTGCTCGGAGAACCCATGGAGATCTAGAGATACAAGAGGTCTACAGCACCCATGGGTGCTCGAAGAACCCATGGAGATCTATGGATGCTACAAGGGGTCTACAGCACCCATGGGTGCTCCCATGTGGACCTACAGATGTTGACAGAAGCCTCCAGCACCCATGGGTGCTCAGGGAACCCATATGAACCTATAGAAGCCATTGGGAGGCTGCAGCACCCATGGGTGTTTGGAGAACCCATGGAGATCTATGGATGCTACAAGGGGTCTACAGCACCCATGGGTGCTCCCATGGGAGCCCACGAAGCTCACAAGGAGCCTATGGCACCCATGGGTGCTCGGGGAAGCCATATGAAGCTATAGAAGCCATTGGAAGTCTGCAGCACCCATGGGTGCTCGGAGAACCCATGGAGATCTACAGATACAACAGGTCTACAGCACCCATGGGTGCTCCCATGGGAACCTACAGATGTTGACAGGAGCCTACAGCACCCATGGGTGTTTGGAGAACCCATGGAGATCTAGAGATGCAAGAGGTTTACAGCACCCATGGGTGCTCCCATGTGGACCTACAGATGTTGACAAAAGCGAACAGCACCCATGGGTGCTCAGGGAACCCGTATGAACCTATAGAAGCCATTGGAAGTCTGCAGCACCCATGGGTGCTCGGAGAACCCATGGAGATCTATGGATGCTACAAGGGGTCTACAGCACCCATGGGTGCTCCCATGTGGACCTACAGATGTTGACAGAAGCTTCCAGCACCCATGGGTGCTCAGAGAACCCATATGAACCTATAGATGCCACTGGGTGTCTGCAGCACCCATGGGTGCTCGGAGAACCCATGGAGATCTAGAGATACAAGAGGTCTACAGCACCCATGGGTGCTCCCATGTGGACCTACAGATGTTGACAGAAGCCTCCAGCACCCATGGGTGCTCAGGGAACCCATATGAACCTATAGAAGCCCTAAGAAGTCTGCAGCACCCATGGGTGTTTGGAGAACGCATGGAGATCTATAGATGCTACAAGGGGCCTACAGCACCCATGGGTGCTCTGATAGACACTAAAGAGTCCCCAAAGACCCTAAAACACCCAAGGGTGCTCCAATGGGCTCTAAAGACCCTACAAACACTCCCCAACACCCATGGGTGCTCTGATGAACACTAAAGACTCTACAAGGTTCCTATGGCACCCAAGGGTGCTCTGATGGGCTCTACATACCCCACAGCACCCATGGGTGCTCTGATGGACACTGAAGAGTCCCCAAGGACCCTACAGCACCTAAGGGTGCTCTCATTGACACTAAGGCCCTACAAATCCTCCCCAACACCCATGGGTGCTCTGATGGATGCTAAAGACACTATGAGGACTCTACAGCACCCAAGGGTGCTCTGATGGACTCTAAAAACCCCACAGCACCCATGGGTGCTCTGATGGACACTGAAGACCCTACAAATACTCCCTAACACCTATGGGTACTCTGACTGATCCTAAAGACTCTAAAGACCCAACAGCACCCATAGGTGCTCAGATGGACACTAAAGACTCTAAAGACCCCACAGCACCCAAGGGTGCTCTGATGGACACTAAAGGCTCTATGAGGACCCACCCAAGGGTGCTCATATGGACACTAAAGACCCTAATGACCCCACAGCACCCAAGGGTGCTCAGATGGACACTAAAGACTCTAAAGAACCAACAGCACCCAAGGGTGCTCAGATGGACACTAAAGACTCTATGAGGACCCAACAGCACCCAAGGGTGCTCAGATGGACACTAAAGACTCTAAAGACCCCACAGCACCCAAGGGTGCTCAGATGGACGCTGAAGACTCTACAAGGACCCAACAGCACCCAAGGGTGCTCAGATGGACACTAAAGACTCTAAAGACCCCACAGCACCCAAGGGTGCTCAGATGGACACTAAAGACTCTAAGAGGACCCAACAGCACCCAAGGGTGCTCAGGTGGACACTAAAGACTCTATGAGGACCCAACAGCACCCAAGGGTGCTCAGATAGACACTAAAGACTCTAAAGACCCCACAGCACCCAAGGGTGCTCTGATGGACACTAAAGACTCTAAAGACCCCACAGCACCCAAGGGTGCTCAGATGGACACTAAAGGCTCTATGAGGACCCAACAGCACCCAAGGGTGCTCATATGGACACTAAAGACTCTAAAGACCCCACAGCACCCAAGGGTGCTCAGATGGACGCTGAAGACTCTACAAGGACCCAACAGCACCCAAGGGTGCTCAGATAGACACTAAAGACTCTAAAGACCCCACAGCACCCAAGGGTGCTCTGATGGGCTCTAAAGACTCCCCAAGGACCCTACAGCACCCAAGGGTGCTCTGATGGGCTCTACATACCCCACAGCACCCATGGGTGCTCTGATGGACTCCAAAGACTTCAAAGACCCAATGGCACCCAAGGGTGGTCTGATGGACCCTAAAGCCCCTCCAAGCCCCTCCCAGCACCCATGGGTGCCCCCGGGGGGCGGGTGGGGGTGTCTCACCCTTCTCGCAGGCCAGGTGGGCGAGCAGGGAGATGGTCTGGATGGTCTTGCCCAGCCCCATCTCATCGACCCCACAGCACCCATGGGTGCTCTGATGGGCTCTAAAGACTGTACAATGATCCTAGAGCACCCAAGGGTGCTCAGATAGACACTAAAGACTCTAAAGACCCCACAGCACCCAAGGGTGCTCAGATGGGCTCTAAAAACCCCACAGCACCCAAGGGTGCTCAGATAGACACTAAAGACTCTAAGAGGACCCAACAGCACCCAAGGGTGCTCAGATGGACACTAATGACTCTATGAGGACCCAACAGCACCCACGGGTGCTCAGATAGACACTAAAGACTCTAAAGACCCCACAGCACCCAAGGGTGCTCAGATGGACACTAAAGACTCTATGAGGACCCAACAGCACCCAAGGGTGCTCAGATGGACACTAAAGACTCTAAAGAACCAACAGCACCCAAGGGTGCTCTGATGGGCTCTAAAGACTCTAAGAGGACCCAACAGCACCCAAGGGTGCTCAGATGGACACTAAAGACTCTATGAGGACCCTACAGCACCCATAAGTGCTCTGATGGATACTAAAGAGTCTACAAGGACCCAACAGCACCCAAGGGTGCTCAGATAGACACTAAAGACTCCCCAAGGACCCCACAGCACCCAAGGGTGCTCTGATGGGCTCTACATACCCCACAGCACCCATGGGTGCTCTGATGGACACTGAAGACTCTACAAGGACCCAACAGCACTCATGGGAGCTCTGATGGACTCCAAAGACTTCAAAGACCCAATGGCACCCAAGGGTGGTCTGATGGACCCTAAAGCCCCTCCAAGCCCCTCCCAGCACCCATGGGTGCCCCCGGGGGGCGGGTGGGGGTGTCTCACCCTTCTCGCAGGCCAGGTGGGCGAGCAGGGAGATGGTCTGGATGGTCTTGCCCAGCCCCATCTCATCGACCCCACAGCACCCATGGGTTCTCTGATGGGCTCTAAAGACTGTACAATGATCCTAGAGCACCCAAGGGTGCTCAGATAGACACTAAAGACTCTAAAGGCCCAACAGCACCCAAGGGTGCTCTGATGGGCTCTAAAAACCCCACAGCACCCAAGGGTGCTCAGATAGACACTAAAAGACTCTAAAGACCCCACAGCACCCAAGGGTGCTCAGATGGACACTAAAGACTCTAAAGAACCAACAGCACCCAAGGGTGCTCTGATGGGCTCTAAAGACTCTATGAGGACCCAACAGCACCCAAGGGTGCTCAGGTGGACACTAAAGACTCTATGAGGACCCTACAGCACCCATAAGTGCTCTGATGGATACTAAAGAGTCTACAAGGACCCTACAGCACCCAAGGGTGCTCTGATGGGCTCTACATACCCCACAGCACCCAAGGGTGCTCTGATGGACACTAAAGACTCTAAAGACCCAACAGCACCCATGGGAGCTCTGATGGACTCCAAAGACTTCAAAGACCCAATGGCACCCAAGGGTGGTCTGATGGACCCTAAAGCCCCTCCAAGCCCCTCCCAGCACCCATGGGTGCCCCCAGGGGGCGGGTGGGGGTGTCTCACCCTTCTCGCAGGCCAGGTGGGCGAGCAGGGAGATGGTCTGGATGGTCTTGCCCAGCCCCATCTCGTCGGCCAGGATCCCGTTGAGCTTCTTCTCGTACATGGTGACCAGCCAGTCCAGGCCGATGTGCTGGTACTCGCGTAGGGTGCCCCGTAGGAGGTGGGGGATGGGGGTCTTCACCTGGGTGGGGGGGACAGGGGAGAGGGTGGGGGGCACCTGGGTGACCTGGGGGGGTCTCTAGGACCCAGGGGTGGATCTATAGCACCTGTGGGGTCTCTAGGACCCAGGGGTGATCCTATAGCACCCAGGGGTGGTCCCATAGCACCTGGGGGGTCTCTAGGACGCAGGGTGAACTTACAGCACCCAAGGGTGGTCCTGGGGTAGCTGGGGGTCTCTAGGACCCAGGGGTGACCCTATAGCACCCAGGGGTGGCCCTGTAGCACCTTGGGCGTCTCTAGGACCCAGGGGTGACCCTATAACACCTGGGGGTCTCTAGGACCCCGGGTGACCCTATAGCACCCAGGGGTGGCCCCATAGCACCTGGGGGGTCTCTAGGACCCAGGGTGAACTTACAGCACCCAAGGGTGGTACCTGGGGGTTTCTAGGACCCAAGGGTGACCCTATAGCACCCAGGGGTGGTCCCATAGCACCTGGGGGCCTCTGGGACGCAGGGTGAACTTACAGCACCCAAGGGTGGTCCTGGGGTAGCTGAGGGTCTCTAGGACCCAGGGGTGACCCTATAGCACCTGGGGGTCTCTAGGACCCAGGGTGAACTTACAGCACCCAAGGGTGGTCCTGGGGTAGCTGGGGGTCTCTAGGACCCAAGGGTGACCCTATAGCACCCAGGGGTGGCCCCGTAGCACCTAGGGGGTCTCTAGGACCCAGGGGTGACCCTATAGCACCAGGGGTGGTCCCATAGCACCTGGGGGCATCTGGGACGCAGGGTGAACTTACAGCACCCAAGGGTGGTCCTGGGGTAGCTGAGGGTCTCTAGGACCCAGGGGTGACCCTATAGCACCCAAGGGTGGTCCTGTGCTACCTGGGGTTCTCTAGGACCCAGGGGTGACCTATAACATCTGGGGGTCTCTAGGACCCAGGGTGAACTTACAGCACCCAAGGGTGGTCCTGGGGTAGCTGGGGGTCTCTAGGACCCAAGGGTGACCCTATAGCACCCAGGGGTGACCCTGTGCTACCTGGGGGTCTCTAGGACCCAGGGGTGACCCTATAGCACCTGGGGGTCTCTAGGACCCCGGGTGACCCTATAGCACCCAGGGGTGGTCCCATAGCACCTGGGGGGTCTCTAGGACCCAGGGTGAACTTACAGCACCCAAGGGTGGTCCTGGGGTAGCTGGGGGTCTCTAGGACCCAGGGGTGACCCTGTGCTACCTGGGGGGTCTCTAGGACCCAGGGGTGATCCTATAGCACCCAGGGGTGGTCCCATAGCACCTGGGGGGTCTCTAGGACCCATGGGTGACCCTATAGCACCCAAGGGTGGTCCTGGGGTAGCTGGGGGTCTCTAGGACCCAGGGTGAACCTACAGCACCTGGGGGGTCTCTAGGACCCAGGGGTGGCCCTATAACACCTGGGGGTCTCTAGGACCTAGGAGTAGATCTATAGCACCTCAGGGGTCTCAAGGACCCATGGGTGACCCTATAATAGCTGGGGGTCTCTAGGACCCAGGGGTGGATCTATAGCACCTCAGGGGTCTCTAGGACCCATGGGTGACCCTATAACACCTGGGGGTCTCTAGGACCCAGGGGTGACCCTATAGCACCCAAGGGTGGTCCTGGGGTAGCTGGGGGTCTCTAGGACCCAGGGTGAACCTACAGAACCTGGGGGATCTCTAGGACCCAGGGGTGACCCTATAGCACCCAGTGGTGACCCTGTGCTACCTGGGGGTCTCTAGGACCCAGGGGTGACCCTATAACACCTGGGGGTCTCTAGGACCCCGGGTGACCCTATAGCACCCAGGGGTGGTCCCATAGCACCTGGGGGGTCTCTAGGACCCAGGGTGAACTTACAGCACCCAAGGGTGGTCCTGGGGTAGCTGGGGGTCTCTAGGACCCAGGGTGGATCTATAGCACCTGGGGGGTCTCTAGGACCCAGGGGTGGATCTATAGCACCCAGAGGGTCTCTAGGACCCAGGGGTGGATCTCTAGCACCCAGAGGGTCTCTAGGACCCAGGGTGGATCTATAGCACCTGGGGGGTCTCTAGGACCCAGGGGTGGATCTATAGCACCCAGAGGGTCTCTAGGACCCAGGGGTGGATCTCTAGCACCCAGAGGGTCTCTAGGACCCAGGGGGGATCTATCGCACCTGGGGGGTCTCTAGGACCCAGGGGTGGATCTCTAGCACCCAGAGGGTCTCTAGGACCCAGGGGGGATCTATAGCACCTGGGGGGTCACTAGGACCCAGGGGTGACCCTATAGCACCCAAGGGTGGTCCTGGGGTAGCTGGGGGTCTCTAGGACCCAGGGTGAACCTACAGAACCTGGGGGGTCTCTAGGACGCAGGGTGAACTTACAGCACCCAAGGGTGGTCCTGGGGTACCTGGGGGGTCTCTAGGACCCAGGGGTGGATCTCTAGCACCCAGAGGGTCTCTAGGACCCAGGGGTGGATCTCTAGCACCCAGAGGGTCTCTAGGACCCAGGGGTGGATCTCTAGCACCCAGAGGGTCTCTAGCACCCAGTGGGGATCTATAGCACCTGGGGGGTCTCTAGGACCCAGGGGTGGATCTCTAGCACCCAGAGGGTCTCTAGGACCCAGGGGGGATCTATAGCACCTGGGGGGTCACTAGGACCCAGGGGTGACCCTATAGCACCCAAGGGTGGTCCTGGGGTAGCTGGGGGTCTCTAGGACCCAGGGTGAACCTACAGAACCTGGGGGGTCTCTAGGACGCAGGGTGAACTTACAGCACCCAAGGGTGGTCCTGGGGTACCTGGGGGGTCTCTAGGACCCAGGGGTGGATCTCTAGCACCCAGAGGGTCTCTAGGACCCAGGGGTGGATCTCTAGCACCCAGAGGGTCTCTAGGACCCAGGGGTGGATCTCTAGCACCCAGAGGGTCTCTAGCACCCAGTGGGGATCTATAGCACCTGGGGGGTCTCTAGGACCCAGGGGTGGATCTCTAGCACCCAGAGGGTCTCTAGGACCCAGGGGTGGATCTCTAGCACCCAGAGGGTCTCTAGCACCCAGTGGGGATCTATAGCACCTGGGGGGTCTGTAGGACCCAGGGGTGGATCTCTAGCACCCAGAGGGTCTCTAGGACCCAGGGGTGGATCTCTAGCACCCAGAGGGTCTCTAGGACCCAGGGGTAGATCTCTAGCACCCAGAGGGTCTCTAGGACCCAGGGGGGATCTATAGCACCCAGAGGGTCTCTAGGACCCAGGGGTGGATCTATAGCACCTGGGGGGTCTCTAGGACCCAAGGGGGATCTATAGCACCTGGGGGGTCTCTAGGACCCAGGGGTGGATCTATAGCACCCAGAGGGTCTCTAGGACCAGGGGGGATCTATCGCACCTGGGGGGTCTCTAGGACCCAGGGGGGAATCTATAGCACCCAGAGGGTCTCTAGGACCCAGGGGTAGATCTCTAGCACCCAGAGGGTCTCTAGGACCCAGGGGGGATCTATAGCACCCAGAGGGTCTCTAGGACCCAGGGGTGGATCTATAGCACCTGGGGGGTCTCTAGGACCAGGGGGGATCTATCGCACCTGGGGGGTCTGTAGGACCCAGGGGTGGATCTCTAGCACCCAGAGGGTCTCTAGCACCCATGGGTGGATCTATAGCACCTGGGGGGTCTCTAGGACCCAGGGGTGGATCTAAAGCACCCAGAGGGTCTCTAGCACCCATGGGTGGATCTCTAGCACCCAGAGGGTCTCTAGGACCCAGGGGTGGATCTCTAGCACCCAGAGGGTCTCTAGGACCCAGGGGCGGATCTCTAGCACCCAGAGGATCTCTAGCACCCAGGGGGGATCTATAGCACCTGGGGGGTCTGTAGGACCCAGGGGTGGATCTCTAGCACCCAGAGGGTCTCTAGCACCCATGGGTGGATCTATAGCACCTGGGGGGTCTCTAGGACCCAGGGGTGGATCTAAAGCACCCAGAGGGTCTCTAGCACCCATGGGTGGATCTCTAGCACCCAGAGGGTCTCTAGGACCCAGGGGCGGATCTCTAGCACCCAGAGGATCTCTAGCACCCAGTGGGGATCTATAGCACCTGGGGGGTCTGTAGGACCCAGGGGTGGATCTCTAGCACCCAGAGGGTCTCTAGCACCCATGGGTGGATCTATAGCACCTGGGGGGTCTCTAGGACCCAGGGGTGGATCTAAAGCACCCAGAGGGTCTCTAGCACCCATGGGTGGATCTCTAGCACCCAGAGGGTCTCTAGGACCCAGGGGTGGATCTCTAGCACCCAGAGGGTCTCTAGGACCCAGGGGCGGATCTCTAGCACCCAGAGGGTCTCTAGGACCCAGGGGTGGATCTCTAGCACCCAGAGGGTCTCTAGGACCGAGGGGTGGATCTCTAGCACCCAGAGGATCTCTAGCACCCAGGGGGGATCTATAGCACCTGGGGGGTCTGTAGGACGCAGGGGTGGATCTCTAGCACCCAGAGGGTCTCTAGCACCCATGGGTGCTGCCGCTGGGGCGTGCTGGGGGTACCTGGGTGGTGGCCAAGGTGTAACCCTTGGGCTGGAGGCTCTCGGCGGCGGCGGCGATGTCGGTGATCTCCTTCTTGGGGGTGGGGCCGGGGGGCGCGGGGTTGGGGTGCTGGGGGGCGCCGGGGGCGGGGGAGGGTTCTTGGGGGGCGGGGGGACCCGCCTCGGCTTCCTCTTCCTCCTCCTCTTCCTCTTCGTCTTCTTCCTCTTCGTCTTCCTCCTCGTCCTCCTCCTCGTCCTCGTCATCGTCGTCGTCGCTCTCGGCTGCCGGCGACTCTGGGAGGGGGGGGATGGGGAGGTGATGGGGGCGGGGCCAGCGGGAGCACCCAAGGGTGGCCCTATGGCACCCAGGGGTCTCTAGGACCCAGGGGTGGCCCCATAGAACCCAGAGGTCTCTAGCACCCAAGGGTGGCCCTATAGCACCCAGGGGTCTCTAGGACCCAGGGGTGGCCCCATAGCACCCAAGGGGTCTCTAGGACCCAGAGGTGGACCCATAGCACCCAAGGGTCTCTAGGACCCAGGGGTGGCCCCATAACACCTAAGGGGTCTCTAGGACCCAGAGGTGGCCCCATAGCACCCAAGGGTCTCTAGGACCCAGGGGTGGACCCATAGCACCCAAGGGTCTCTAGCACCCAAGGGTGGCCCTACAGCAGCTGGGGGTCTCTAGGACCCAGGGGTGGCCCCATAGCACCTGGGGGGTCTCTAGGACCCAGGAGTGGCCCTATAACACCTAAGGGGTCTCTAGGACCCAGGGGTGACTCTGTAGCACCCAAGGGAGTCCCTGTGCTACCTGGGGGGTGGTCTTTAGGACCCAGGGGTGACCCTACAGCACTTGGGGGGGTCTCTAGGACCCAGAGGTGGCCCTATAGCACCCAGGGGTCTCTAGGACCCAGGGGTGGCCCCACAGAACCCAGAGGTTTTTAGGACCCAGGGGTGGCCCCACAGCACCCAAGGGTCTCTAGGACCCAGGGGTGGCCCCACAGCACCCAAGGGTCTCTAGGACCCAGGGGTGGACCCATAACACCTAAGGGGTCTCTAGAACCCAGGGGTGGCCCCATAGCACCTAAGGGGTCTCTAGGACCCAGAGATGGCCCCATAGCACCCAAGGGTCTCTAGGACCCAGGGGTGGCCCCATAGCACCCAAGGGTCTCTAGGACCCAGAGGTGGCCCCATAGCACCCAAGGGTCTCTAGCACCCAAGGGTGACCCTACAGCAGCTGGGGGTCTCTAGGACCCAGGGGTGGCCCCATAGCACCTGGGGGGTCTCTAGGACCCAGGGGTGGGCCAATAGCACCCAAGGGTCTCTAGCACCCAAGGGTGGCCCTATGGCACCCAAGGGTCTCTAGGACCCAGGGTTGGTCCCATAGCACCCAGGGGTCTCTAGGACCCAGGGGTGGCCCCACAGCACCCAAGGGTCTCTAGGACCCAGGGGTGGGCCAATAGCACCCAAGGGTCTCTAGCACCCAAGGGTGGCCCTATGGCACCCAAGGGTCTCTAGGACCCAGGGTTGGTCCCATAGCACCCAGGGGTCTCTAGGACCCAGGGGTGGACCCATAACACCTAAGGGGTCTCTAGGACCCAGGGGTGGGCCCATAGCACCCAAGGGTCTCTAGCACCCAAGGGTGGCCCTATGGCACCCAAGGGTCTCTAGGACCCAGGGTTGGTCCCATAGCACCTAAGGGGTCTCTAGGACCCAGGGGTGGGCCCATAGCACCCAAGGGTCTCTAGCACCCAAGGGTGGCCCTATGGCACCCAAGGGTCTCTAAGACCCAGGGTTGGTCCCATAGCACCTAAGGGGTCTCTAGGACCCAGGGGTGGCCCCATAGCACCCAGGGGTCTCTAGAACCCAGGGGTGGACCCATAACACCTAAGGGGTCTCTAGGACCCAGGGGTGGGCCCATAGCACCCAAGGGTCTCTAGGACCCAGGGGTGGGCCAATAGCACCCAAGGGTCTCTAGGACCCAGGGGTGGCCCTACAGCACCTGGGGGGTCTCTGGGACCCAGGGGTGCCCCTACAGCACCTGGGGGTCTCTAGGACCCAGGGGTGGCCCCATAGCACCCAAGGGTCTCTAGGACCCAGAGGTGGCCCCACAGAACCCAGAGGTTTCTAGGACCCAGGGGTGGCCCCATAGCACCCAAGGGTCTCTAGGACCCAGGGGTGGCCCCACAGAACCCAGAGGTTTCTAGGACCCAGGGGTGGCCCCATAGCACCCAAGGGTCTCTAGGACCCAGGGTTGGTCCCATAGCACCCAGGGGTCTCTAAGACTCAGGGCTGGCCCCATAGCACCCAAGGGTCTCTAGCACCCAAGGGTGGCCCTACAGCAGCTGGGGGTCTCTAGGACCCAGGGGTGCCCCTACAGCACCTGGGGGGTCTCTAGGACCCAGGGGTGGCCTCATAGCACCTAAGGGGTCTCTAGGACCCAGGGGTGCCCCTACAGCACCTGGGGGGTTCTCTGGGACCCAGGGGTGCCCCTACAGCACCTGGGGGGTTCTCTGGGACCCAGGGGTGCCCCTACAGCACCTGGGGGGTCTCTGGGACCCAGGGGTGCCCCCAGCACCCAGGGGTGCCCCCCGCAGCCAGGGCGGTACCTGAGCGGGTGCTGCAGGCCGGGGGGGAGTCGCAGTCGGAGTCGGTGAAGGCGCCGGCGTAGCGCTGGAGCAGCTCCTCCATCGGCAGAGCCCCTGCGGGCACGGGACGTCCCCACGGGTGTCCCCATGTCCCCTGTCCCTGTGTCCCGTGTCCCCATGTCCCCCTGTCCCCATGTCCCATGTGTCCCCATGTCCCCTGTCCCTGTGTCCCATGTCCCCATGTCCCCATATCCCCATGTCCCATGTGTCCCCATGTCCCCTGTCCCTGTGTCCCATGTCCCATGTGTCCCCATGTCCCCTGTCCCTGTGTCCCATGTCCCCATGTCCCCTGTCCCCATGTCCCAATGTCCCCATGTCCCCTGTCCCTGTGTCCCATGTGTCCCCATGTCCCCATATCCCCATGTCCCATGTGTCCCCATGTCCTCTGTCCCTGTGTCCCGTGTCCCCATGTCCCCTGTCCCTGTGTCCCATGTCCCCATGTCCCCCCATGTCCCCCTGTCCCTGTGTCCCATGTCCCATGTGTCCCCATGTCCCCCTGTCCCCATGTCCCATGTGTCCCCATGTGTCCCCATGTCCCCTGTCCCTGTGTCCCGTGTCCCCATGTCCCCCTGTCCCCATGTCCCATGTGTCCCATGTGTCCCCATGTCCCCTGTCCCTGTGTCCCGTGTCCCCATGTCCCCATGTCCCCATGTCCCCCTGTCCCCATGTCCCCCTGTCCCCATATCCCCCTGTCCCTGTGTCCCCATGTCCCCTGTCCCTGTGTCCCATGTGTCCCCCTGTCCCATGTGTCCCCATGTCCCCTGTCCCTGTGTCCCATGTCCCCATGTCCCCAGATCCCCATGTCCCATGTGTCCCCATGTCCCCATGTCCCCATGTCCCCTGTCCCTGTGTCCCATGTCCCCATGTCCCCATATCCCCATGTTCCATGTGTCCCCATGTCCCCTGTCCCTGTGTCTTATGTCCCCATGTCCCCATGTCCCCCTGTCCCATGTGTCCCCATGTCCCCTGTCCCTGTGTCCCATGTCCCCATGTCCCCATATCCCCATGTCCCATGTGTCCCCATGTCCCCTGTCCCCATGTCCCCTGTCCCTGTGTCCCATGTCCCCAGATCCCCATGTCCCATGTGTCCCCATGTCCCCTGTCCCTGTGTCCCATGTCCCAATGTCCCCATGTCCCCTGTCCCTGTGTCCCATGTCCCCATGTGTCCCCATGTCCCCCTGTCCCTGTGTCCCATGTCCCATGTGTCCCCATGTCCCCCTGTCCCCATGTCCCATGTGTCCCATGTGTCCCCATGTCCCCTGTCCCTGTGTCCCATGTCCCATGTCCCCCTGTCCCCATATCCCCATGTCCCATGTGTCCCCATGTCCCCTGTTCCTGTGTCCCATGTCCCCATATCCCCCTGTCCCTGTGTCCCGTGTCCCCCTGTCCCCACAGCCCCATATCCCATGTGTCCCCATGTCCCCCTGTCCCTGTGTCACATGTCCCATGTGTCCCCATGTCCCCTGTCCCTGTGTCCCATATCGCCATGTCCCAATGTCCCCATGTCCCCTGTCCCTGTGTCCCATGTCCCCATGTCCCCCTGTCCCCATGTCCCATGTGTCCCCATGTCCACTGTCCCATGTGTCCCCATGTCCCCTGTCCCTGTGTCCCATGTCCCCCTGTCCCCATATCCCCATGTTCCATGTGTCCCCATGTCCCCTGTCCCTGTGTTTTATGTCCCCATGTCCCCATGTCCCCCTGTCCCTGTGTCCCATGTCCCCCTGTCCCCATATCCCCATGTTCCATGTGTCCCCATGTCCCCTGTCCCTCTGTCTTATGTCCCCATGTCCCCATGTCCCCCTGTCCCATGTGTCCCCATGTCCCCTGTCCCTGTGTCCCGTGTCCCCATGTCCCATGTCCCCATATCCCATGTGTCCCCATGTCCCCTGTCCCCCGTGTGTCCCCGTGTGTCCCCATGTCCCCGTGTGTCCCCATGTCCCCGTGTGTCCCCATGTCCCCGTGTGTCCCATGTCCCCGTGTGTCCCCATGTCCCCGTGTGTCCCCATGTCCCCGTGTGTCCCATGTCCCCATGTGTCCCATGTTCCCCGTGTGTCCCCATGTTCCCCGTGTGTCCCCATGTCCCCGTGTGTCCCATGTCCCCGTGTGTCCCCATGTCCCCGTGTGTCCCATGTCCCCATGTGTCCCATGTTCCCCGTGTGTCCCCATGTTCCCCATGTGTCCCATGTCCCTGTGTGTCCCCATGTGTGTCCCCATGTCCCCGTGTCCCCGTGTGTCCCCATGTCCCCGTGTGTCCCATGTCCCTGTGTGTCCCCGTGTGTCCCCATGTCCCTGTGTGTCCCCATGTCCCTGTGTCCCCATGTCCCCGTGTGTCCCCATGTCCCCATATCCCCATGTCCCCCTGTGTGTCCCCATGTCCCCGTGTGTCCCATGTCCCCGTGTGTCCCCATGTCCCCGTGTGTTCCCATGTCCCCATATCCCCATGTCCCCGTGTGTCCCATGTCCCCGTGTGTCCCATGTCCCCGTGTGTGTCCCCATGTCCCTGTGTGTGTCCCCATGTCCCCGTGTGTCCCCATGTCCCCGTGTGTGTTCCCATGTCCCCATATCCCCATGTTCCCGTGTGTCCCCATGTCCCCGTGTGTCCCATGTCCCCTGTGTGTCCCCATGTCCCCATATCCCCATGTCCCCTGTGTCCCCATGTCCCCGTGTGTCCCATGTCCCCGTGTGTCCCATGTCCCCGTGTGTCCCCATGTCCCCCTGTGTCCCCATGTCCCCATATCCCCATGTCCCCATGTCCCCGTGTGTCCCATGTCCCCGTGTGTGTCCCATGTCCCCGTGTGTCCCCATGTCCCCGTGTGTCCCCATGTCCCCGTGTGTCCCCATGTCCCCCTGTGTCCCCATGTCCCCATATCCCCATGTCCCCATGTCCCCGTGTGTCCCATGTCCCCGTGTGTGTCCCATGTCCCCGTGTGTCCCCATGTCCCCGTGTGTTCCCATGTCCCCGTGTGTCCCCATGTCCCCGTGTGTCCCCATGTCCCCGTGTGTCCCATGTCCCCGTGTGTCCCCATGTCCCCGTGTGTCCCCATGTCCCCATGTGTCCCATGTCCCCCTGTGTGTCCCTATGTCCCCCTGTGTGTCCCATGTTCCCCGTGTGTCCCCATGTCCCCATATCCCCATGTCCCCGTGTGTCCCCATGTCCCCGTGTGTCCCATGTCCCCGTGTGTGTCCACATGTCCCCGTGTGTCCCCATGTCCCCGTGTGTCCCATGTCCCCGTGTGTCCCCATGTCCCCCCGTGTGTCCCATGTCCCTGTGTGTCCCATGTTCCCCATGTGTCCCATGTCCCTGTGTGTCCCCATGTGTGTCCCCATGTCCCCGTGTCCCCGTGTGTCCCCATGTCCCCGTGTCCCCGTGTGTCCCCATGTCCCCGTGTGTCCCCATGTCCCCGTGTGTCCCCATGTCCCCATATCCCCATGTCCCCGTGTGTCCCATGTCCCCATGTGTCCCATGTTCCCCGTGTGTCCCCATGTCCCCGTGTGTCCCCATGTCCCCGTGTGTCCCATGTCCCCCTGTGTGTCCCATGTCCCCGTGTGTCCCCATGTCCCCGTGTGTCCCCATGTCCCCGTGTGTCCCATGTCCCCCTGTGTGTCCCCATGTGTCCCATGTCCCCCTGTGTCCCCATGTCCCCGTGTGTCCCCATGTCCCCATGTGTCCCATGTTCCCCGTGTGTCCCCATGTTCCCCATGTGTCCCATGTCCCCCTGTGTGTCCCCATGTCCCCGTGTGTCCCATGTCCCCGTGTGTCCCATGTCCCTGTGTGTCCCCGTGTGTCCCCATGTCCCTGTGTGTCCCCATGTCCCCGTGTGTCCCCATGTTCCCGTGTGTCCCCATGTCCCTGTGCGTCCCCATGTCCCCGTGTGTCCCCATGTCCCCCGTGTGTCCCATGTCCCCCTGTGTGTCCCCACGTCCCCGTGTGTCCCCGTGTCCCCGTACCCTCCCTCTCCAGCTCGTCCAGCTCCTGCTGGTGATCCACGTCGCCCTCCAGCCGCTCCTGCGCCGCGATCGTCTCCTCCTCGTCCTCGCCTGCGGGGACACGGCACGGGTGACATCGCGGGGGACACGGCCCGGGGACGGGGGACAGGGTCCCCAAGGGGTGACAAGAGTCCCCAAGGGGTGACATCGCGGGGGACACGGCCCGGGGACGGGGGACAGGGTCCCCAAGGGGTGACAAGAGTCCCCAAGAGGTGACAGAGTCCCCAAGGGGTGACAGAGCCCAGGGACGGGTGACAGAGCCCAGGGACGGGTGACAAGGTCCCCAGGGATGGGTGACAAGGTCCCCAAGGGGTGACAGAGCCCAGGGATGGGTGACAGAGTCCCCAATGGGTGACAAGAGTCCCCAAGGGGTGACAGAGCCCAGGGACGGGTGACAAGGTCCCCAGGGGGTGACAGAGCCCAGGGATGGGTGACAGTGTCCCCAATGGGTGACAAGAGTCCCCAAGAGGTGACAGAGCCCAGGGATGGGTGACAGTGTCCCCAATGGGTGACAAGAGTCCCCAAGAGGTGACAGAGTCCAGGGATGGGTGACAGAGCCCAGGGATGGGTGACAGGGTCCCCAAGGGGTGACATCCCAGGGGGACACGGCCCGGGGACGGGTGACAAGGTCCCCAAGGAGTGACAGAGCCCAGGGACGGGTGACAGAGTCCCCAAGGGGTGACAAGAGTCCACAAGAGGTGACAGAGTCCCCAAGGGGTGACAGAGTCCAGGGATGGGTGACAGAGCCCAGGGACGGGTGACAGTGTCCCCAATGGGTGACCAGAGTCCCCAAGGGGTGACAGAGCCCAGGGACGGGTGACAAGGTCCCCAGGGGGTGACAGAGCCCAGGGACGGGTGACAAGGTCCCCAATGGATGACAAGAGTCCCCAAGAGGTGACAGAGTCCCCAAGGAGTGACAGAGCCCAGGGATGGGTGACAGTGTCCCCAATGGGTGACAAGAGTCCCCAAGGGGTGACAGAGCCCAGGGATGGGTGACAGAGTCCCCAAGGGGTGACAGAGGCCAGCGATGGGTGACAAGGTCCCCAGGGATGGGTGACAGTGTCCCCAAGGGGTGACAAGAGTCCCCAAGAGGTGACAGAGTCCCCAAGGGGTGACAGAGTCCCCAAGGGGTGACAGAGCCCAGGGATGGGTGACAGAGCCCAGGGATGGGTGACAGTGTCCCCAATGGGTGACAAGAGTCCCCAAGGGGTGACAGAGCCCAGGGATGGGTTACAAGGTCCCCAAGGGGTGACAGAGCCCAGGGATGGGTGACAGTGTCCCCAATGGGTGACAAGAGTCCCCAAGAGGTGACAGAGTCCCCAAGGGGTGACAGAGCCCAGGGATGGGTGACAGAGCCCAGGGACGGGTGACAAGGTCCCCAGTGGGTGACAAGAGTCCCCGAGAGGTGACAGAGCCCAGGGATGGGTGACAGAGCCCAATGACAGGTGTGTCCCTAAGGGGTGACAGTGTCCCCAGGGGTGACAGAGCCCAATGACAGGTGTGTCCCCAAGGGGTGACAGTGTCCCCAGGGGTGACAGAGCCCAGTGACAAGTGTGTCCCCAAGGGGTGACAGTGACCCCAGGGTGACAGAGCCCAGTGACAGGTGTGTCCCCAAGGGGTGACAGTGTCCCCAGGGTGACAGAGCCCAGTGACAGGTGTGTCCCCAAGGGGTGACAGTGTCCCCAGGGGTGACAGAGCCCAGTGACAAGTGTGTCCCCAAGGGGTGACAGTGACCCCAGGGTGACAGAGCCCAGTGACAGGTGTGTCCCCAAGGGGTGACAGTGTCCCCAAGGGGTGACAGTGACCCCAGGGTGACAAAGCCCAGTGACAGGTGTGTCCCCAAGGGGTGACAGTGTCCCCAGGGTGACAGAGCCCAGTGACAGGTGTGTCCCCAAGGGGTGACAGTGTCCCCAAGGGGTGACAGTGTCCCCAGGGGTGACAGAGCCCAATGACAGGTGTGTCCCCAAGGGGTGACAGTGTCCCCAAGGGGTGACAGAGCCCAGTGACAGGTGTGTCCCCAAGGGGTGACAGTGACCCCAGGGTGACAAAGCCCAGTGACAGGTGTGTCCCCAAGGGGTGACAGTGTCCCCAGGGTGACAGAGCCCAGTGACAGGTGTGTCCCCAAGGGGTGACAGTGTCCCCAAGGGGTGACAGTGACCCCAGGGGTGACAGAGCCCAGTGACAGGTGTGTCCCCAAGGGGTGACAGTGTCCCCAAGGGGTGACAGTGACCCCAGGGTGACAAAGCCCAGTGACAGGTGTGTCCCCAAGGGGTGACAGTGTCCCCAGGGGTGACAGAGCCCAGTGACAGGTGTGTCCCCAAGGGGTGACAGTGTCCCCAGGGTGACAGAGCCCAATGACAGGTGTGTCCCCAGGGGTGACAGTGTCCCCAGGGGTGACAGAGCCCAGTGACAGGTGTGTCCCCAAGGGGTGACAGTGTCCCCAAGGGGTGACAGAGCCCAATGACAGGTGTGTCCCCAAGGGGTGACAGTGACCCCAGGGTGACAGAGCCCAATGACAGGAGTGTCCCCAAGGGGTGACAGTGACCCCAGGGTGACAGAGCCCAATGACAGGTGTGTCCCCAAGGGGTGACAGTGTCCCCAAGGGGTGACAGAGCCCAATGACAGGTGTGTCCCCAAGGGGTGACAGTGTCCCCAAGGGGTGACAGAGCCCAGTGACAGGTGTGTCCCCAAGGGGTGACAGTGTCCCCAGGGGTGACAGAGCCCAGTGACAGGTGTGTCCCCAAGGGGTGACAGTGTCCCCAAGGGGTGACAGTGTCCCCAGGGTGACAGAGCCCAATGACAGGTGTGTCCCCAAGGGGTGACAGTGTCCCCAGGGTGACAGAGCCCAGTGACAGGTGTGTCCCCAAGGGGTGACAGTGTCCCCAGGGGTGACAGAGCCCAATGACAGGTGTGTCCCCAAGGGGTGACAGTGTCCCCAGGGTGACAGAGCCCAATGACAGGTGTGTCCCCAAGGGGTGACAGTGTCCCCAAGGGGTGACAGAGCCCAATGACAGGTGTGTCCCCAAGGGGTGACAGTGTCCCCAGGGTGACAGAGCCCAATGACAGGTGTGTCCCCAAGGGGTGACAGTGACCCCAGGGTGACAGAGCCCAGTGACAGGTGTGTCCCCAAGGGGTGACAGTGACCCCAAGGGGTGACAGAGCCCAGGGACCGTGACAGGAGTGTCCCCTCTCACCCTCGTCCTCGGCCGCGAACTCCTCGTCGTCCTCTCGGGGCTCCCACGGCCGCGGGTTCCGGCCCAGCAGCCCCTGGGGACACGGGGACATGGGGTCACACGGGGTCACCGGGGGACATGGGGGTCACACGGGGACACGGGGTCACCGGGGACACGGGGGGACACGGGGACATGGGGGTGACACAGGGACACGGGGTCACCAGGGGACATGGGGGTCACACGAGGACACAGGGTCACCGGCGACACGGGGGGACACGGGGACATGGGGGTGACACAGGGACACGGGGTCACTGGGGGACATGGGGGTCACATGAGGACACAGGGTCACCGGCGACACGGGGGGACATGGGGACACCGGGGGACATGGGGACATTGGGGTCACACAGGGTCACCAGGGGACACAAGGACACGGGGGTCACACGGGGTCACCAGGGGACACAGGGACATGGAGGTCACACGGGGATACGGGGGGACATGGGGACACAGGGAGGACATGAGGTCACACGGGGACATGGGGTCACATGGGGTCAACATGAGGACACAGGGTCACGTGGGGACAGGGGTGACACACGGACATTGGGGTGACACAGAGGGACACGAGGGGATACAGGGACATGGGGTGACATGGGGGGGGCATGGGGGTGACACGGGGTCACATGGGGACATGGTAGCACATGGGGACATGGGGGGACATGGGGTGACACAGGGACATTGGGGTGACACGGTGGGACACAGGGACAAGGGGTCACACGGGGACACAGGGGTCACACGGGGACATAGGGTCACATGGGGACATAAGGAGGACACAGGGGTCACACGGGGACACGGGGTCACCGGGGGACACGGGGACATGGGGGTCACACGGGGACACGGGGTCACCGGGGGACACGGGGACATGGGGGTCACAGGGGCTCACCGGGGGACAAGGGGACATGGGGTCACTGGGGGACATGGGGACATGGGGGTCACACAGGGTCACCAGGGGACACGAGGGTCACACGGGGACACGGGGTCACCGGGGGACACGGGGACATGGGGGTCACATGGGGTCACCGGGGGACAAGGGGACATGGGGTCACCGGGGGACATGGGGACATTGGGGTCACACAGGGTCACCAGGGGACACGAGGGTCACACGGGGACACGGGGTCACCGGGGGGCCACGGGGGTCACAGGGGGACAAGGGGACATGGGGACATTGGGGTCACACAGGGTCAACGGGGGACACGAGGACACGGGGGTCACACGGGGACATGGGGGTCACACGGGGACATGGGGGTCACACGGGCTCACTGGGGGACAAGGGGACATGGGGTCACTGGGGGACATGGGGACATTGGGGTCACACAGGGTCACCGGGGGACACAGGGACATGGGGGTCACACGGGCTCACCGGGGGACAAGGGGACATGGGGTCACTGGGGGACATGGGGACATTGGGGTCACACAGGGTCACCAGGGGACACGAGGACACGGGGGTCACACGGGGACATGGGGGTCACACGGGGACACGGGGACATGGGGGCCACACGGGCTCACTGGGGGACAAGGGGACATGGGGTCACTGGGGGACATGGGGACATTGGGGTCACACAGGTTCACCGGGGGACACGAGGACACGGGGGTCACACGGGGACACGGGGTCACCGGGGGACACAGGGACATGGGGGTCACAGGGGCTCACCGGGGGACATGGGGTCACTGGGGGACATGGGGACATTGGGGTCACACAGGGTCACCAGGGGACACGAGGGTCACACGGGGACACGGGGTCACCGGGGGACACGGGGACATGGGGGTCACACGGGCTCACCAGGGGACAAGGGGACATGGGGGTCACACGGGGTCACCGGGGGACACGGGGACATGGGGGTCACACGGGCTCACCAGGGGACAAGGGGACATGGGGTCACTGGGGGACATGGGGACATTGGGGTCACACAGGGTCACCAGGGGACACGAGGGTCACACGGGGACACGGGGTCACCGGGGGACACGGGGACATGGGGGTCACACGGGGTCACCGGGGGACAAGGGGACATGGGGTCATCGGGGGACATAGGGACATGGGGGTCACACAGGGTCACCGGGGACACGGGGTCACCGGGGGACACGGGGACATGGGGGTCACAGGGGTACATGGGGACATTGGGGTCACACAGGGTCACCAGGGGACACGAGGACACGGGGGTCACACGGGGACACGGGGACATGGGGGTCACAGGGTCTCACCAGGGGACAAGGGGTCACCGGGGGACATGGGGACATGGGGGTCACACAGGGTCACCAGGGGACACGAGGGTCACACGGGGACACGGGGTCACCGGGGGACACGGGGACATGGGGGTCACACGGGGTCACCGGGGGACAAGGGGACATGGGGGTCACACGGGGTCACCGGGGGACACGGGGACATGGGGGTCACACGGGGTCACCAGGGGACACGAGGGTCACACGGGGACACGGGGTCACCGGGGGACACGGGGACATGGGGGTCACACGGGGTCACCGGGGGACAAGGGGACATTGGGGTCACTGGGGGACATAGGGACATGGGGGTCACACAGGGACACCGGGGGACACGGGGGGACATGGGGACACAGGGAGGACAGGGGGTCACATGGAGACATGGGGTCACACAGGGACATGGGGTCACATGGGGTCAACACGGGGACACAGGGTCACATGGGGACAGGGGTCACACAGGGACATGGGGGGACATGGGTGGACATGGGGGTGACACGGGGTCACGTGGGGACGACATGGGGTCACATGGGGACACGGTGGCACATGGGGACATGGGGGGACACAGGGGGACATGGGGGGACACAGGGACATGGGGGACATGGTGGGACACGGGGTCACACGGGGACATGGGGTGACACGGGGGACACAGGGTGACATGGGGGTGACATGGGGGGTGACATGGGGACACAGGGGATGACATAGGGGGTGACATGGGGGGTGACATAGGGACCCAGGGGTAACATGGGGGGTGACATGGGGGGACATGGGGGGTGACATGGGGGGTGACATGGGGACATGGTGGGGGGACCCAGGGGTGACCCACAGACATGAGGGGGTGACATGGGGGTGGCAGGGGGGTGACCCAGGGACATGGGGGGACATGGGGACACAGGGGGTGACATGGGGGTGACAGGGGGGTGACCCAGGGACATGGGGTCACGGGGGGTGACACGGGGGGTGACATGGGGGGTGACATGGGGACATGGTGGGGGGACCCGGGGGTGACCCACAGACATGAGGGGGTGACATGGGGGTGCCAGGGGGGTGACCCAGGGACATGGGGTGACATGGGGGGTGACATGGGGGGTGACATGGGGACACGGCGGGGGGACCCAGGGGTGACACACAGACACGAGGGGGTGACATGGGGGTGGCAGGGGGGTGACCCAGGGACATGGGGGGGACATGGGGACACGGGGGGTGACACGGGGGTGACACGGGGGGTGACGGGGGTACCTGTGGGGGCAGGGTCCCCAGCAGCCCCTCCAGGGGCCGTCCCGTCTCGGGGGGACTGTCGGTGACGTCCTCGTCCGGCAGCTCCATGTCCCCATCTGGGGGGGTGACAGCACCCATGGGTGTCCCTGGCCCCCCCAGCACCCCTGGGTGCCCCTGGCGCCAGTGTCCCCAAGGCCCCCATGTCCCTCATATCTCCATGTCCTGGTGTCCCCAGTGTCCCCTTGTCCCCAGTGTCCCCTTGTCCCCAGTGTCCCCCCATGTCCCCATATCCCCAGTGGCCCCATGTCCCCAACTCCCCGTGTCCCCATGGGGCGGCGCTGCCCCATGTCCCCCTGTCCCCATTGTCCCCCATTGTCCCCACTGTCCCCATGTCCCCATATCCCATGTCCCATATCCCATATCCCAATGCCCCCCAATGTCCCCATTGTCCCCATATCCCGTGTCCCATATCCCCATGTCCCCCAATGTCCCCATTGTCCCCATGTCCCCGTCCCCATTGTCCCCCATTGTCCTCATGTCCCCATATCCCATGTCCCATGTCCCATATCCCCCTGTCCCCATTGTCCCCCAATGTCCCCATATCCCATATCCCATATCCCCCAATGTCCCCATCGTCCCCATGTCCCCATTGTCCCCCATTGTCCCCATTGTCCCCACCATTGAGCGGCGTCCCCCCGTGTCCCTGTGGGGCGGCGCTGCCCCATATCCCCCTGTCCCCATTGTCCCCCAATGTCCCCATATCCCATATCCCATATCCCCCAATGTCCCCATGTCCCCCAATGTCCCCATGTCCCCCATTGTCCCCATGTCCCCACCATTGAGCGGCGTCCCCCCGTGTCCCCGTGGGGCGGCGCTGCCCCATATCCCCCTGTCCCCATTGCCCCCCATTGTCCCCATATCCCATATCCCATGTCCCATATCCCATATCCCCATTGTCCCCATGTCCCATATCCCCATGTCCCCCAATGTCCCCATTGTCCTCATGTCCCCCATTGTTCCCATGTCCCCATATCCCATATCCCATGTCCCATATCCCCACGTCCCCCAATGTCCCCATATCCCATATCCCATATCTCCATGTCCCCCAATGTCCCCATTGTCCCCATTGCCCCCCACTGTCCCCATGTCCCCATATCCCATGTCCCATGTCCCATATCCCCCTGTCCCCATTGTCCCCCATTGTCCCCCATTGTCCCCCACTATCCCCCATTGTCCCCATATCCCATATCCCATGTCCCATGTCCCCCAATGTCCCCATATCCCATATCCCCCTGTCCCCATTGTCCCCGTACCCCATGTCCCCATATCCCATATCCCCCTGTCCCCATTGTCCCCCATTGTCCCCATTGTCCCCACTGTCCCCATGTCCCCATGTCCCATGTCCCATATCCCATATCCCAATGTCCCCCAATGTCCCCATTGTCCCCTTATCCCATGTCCCATATCCCCCTGTCCCCATTGTCCCCCATTGCCCCCACATCCCATGTCCATATCCCCATGTCCCCCAATGTCCCCAATGTCCCCATGTCCCCATTGTCCCCAATGTCCCCATGTCCCCACCGTTGAGCGGTGTCCCCCCGTGGCCCCGTGGGGCGGCGCTGCCCCATATCCCCCTGTCCCCATTGTCCCCCATTGTCCCCACTGTCCCCATGTCCCCATATCCCATATCCCAATGCCCCCCAATGTCCCCATTGTCCCCATGTCCCCCATTGTTCCCATGTCCCCATATCCCATGTCCCATATCCCATATCCTCATGTCCACCAATGTCCCCAATGTCCCCAATGTCCCCATTGTCCCCATTGTCCCCCATGTCCCCATTGTCCCCAATGTCCCCATGTCCCCACCGTTGAGCGGTGTCCCCCCGTGGCCCCGTGGGGCGGCGCTGCCCCATATCCCCCTGTCCCCATTGTCCCCCATTGTCCCCATATCCCATATTCCATGTCCCATATCCCCATGTCCCCCAATGTCCCCCAATGTCCCCAATGTCCCCAATGTCCCCAATGTCCCCATGTCCCCCATGTCCCCCATTGTCCCCAATGTCCCAATTGTCCCCACCATTGAGCGACGTCCCCCCGTGTCCCTGTGGGGCGGCGCTGCCCCATATCCCCCTGTCCCATTGTCCCCCATTGTCCCCATGTCCCCATATCCCATGTCCCATATCCCCATGTCCCCCAATGTCCCCAATGTCCCCATGTCCCCCATTGTTCCCATGTCCCCATATCCCATATCCCATGTCCCATATCCCCATGTCCCCCAATGTCCCCAATGTCCCCAATGACCCATTGTCCCCAATGTCCCCATGTCCCCCATTGTCCCCATGTCCCCCAATGTCCCCATGTCCCCCATTGTCCCCATGTCCCCACCGTTGAGCGGCGTCCCCCCGTGGCCCCGTGGGGCGGCGCTGCCCCCCAGGCTGCGGCTCAGCAGGTCCGAGTACTTCTCGGTCTGGCCCACGATGAAGTCGAGCTGCAGGTCCAGGGCCTGTTTGCGCTTCTCCTCCAGCCGCGACTGCTGCTTGAACTGCACCACCTGCAGGGGGCGCCCAACGTCACCCCACGCACCCAATGGGTGCCCTATGGCCACCACGGGGCACCAATGGGCACCCTGTGGGCACCACGGGTCAGCAATGGGCACCCAATGGGCACCACGGGTCAGCAATGGGCACCCAAGGGGCACCACGGGTCAGCAATGGACACCCAATGTCATCCAATGGCCACCACGGGTCAGCAATGGGCACCCAATGGTCACCACGGGTCAGCAATGGGCACCCAATGGTCACGAAGTGTCATCAATGGACACCCAATGTCATCCAATAGCCACCATGGGTCAGCAATGGGCACCCAATGTCATCCAATAGACACCATGGGTCATCAATGGGCACCCAAGGGTCACCACGGGTCAGCAATGGGCACCCAATGGTCACGAAGGGTCATCAATGGACACCCAATGTCATCCAATAGACACCATGGGTCATCAATGGGCACCCAATGGTCATGCAATGGCCACCACAGGTCATCAATGGGCACCCAATGTCATCCAATGGTCATCATGGGTCATCAATGGGCACCCAATGTCATGCAATGGCCACCACAGGTCATCAATGGGCACCCAATGTCATCCAATGGTCACCATGGGTCATCAATGGGCACCCAATGGCCACCACGGGTCATCAATGGGCACCCAATGGGCACCACGGGTCAGCAATGGGCACTCAATGGTCATCATGGGTCATCAATGGGCACCCAATGGTCATCATGGGTCATCAGTGGGCACCCAATGGTCACCACGGGTCATCAGTGGACACCCAATGGTCACCACGGGTCATCAATGGGCACCCAATGGTCATCATGGGTCATCAGTGGGCACCCAATGCAATCCAATGGGCACCATGGGCCATCAACAGCCAATGAACGGCCACCACGGGTCATCAATGGGCACCCAATGTCATCCAATGGCCACCACGGGTCATCAATGGGCACCCAATGTCATCCAATGGCCACCACGGGTCAGCAATGGGCACCCAATGGTCACGAAGGGTCATCAATGGACACCCAATGTCATCCAATAGACACCATGGGTCATCAATGGGCACCCAATGGTCATCATGGGTCAGCAATGGGCACCCAATGTCATCCAATAGACACCACGGGTCATCAGTGGGCACCCAATGGTCATCATGGGTCATCAATGGGCTCCCAATGTCATCCAATAGACACCATGGGTCAGCAATGGGCACCCAAGGGTCATCATGGGTCATCAATGGGCTCCCAATGTCATCCAATAGACACCACGGGTCAGCAATGGGCACCCAATGTCATCCAATGGCCACCACGGGTCAGCAATGGGCACCCAATGGTCACGAAGGGTCATCAATGGACACCCAATGTCATCCAATAGACACCATGGGTCATCAATGGACACCCAATGTCATCCAATAGACACCATGGGTCATCAATGGGCACCCAATGGTCATCATGGGTCAGCAATGGGCACCCAATGTCATCCAATGGCCACCACGGGTCATCAGTGGGCACCCAATGGTCATCATGGGTCATCAATGGGCTCCCAATGTCATCCAATGGCCACCACGGGTCATCAATGGGCACCCAATGTCATCCAATGGTCACCACGGGTCATCAGTGGGCACCCTATGGTCATCATGGGTCATCAATGGGCACCCAATGTCATCCAATGGCCACCACGGGTCAGCAATGGGCACCCAATGGTCATCACGGGCCATCAATGGGCACCCAATGTCATCCAATGGCCACCACGGGTCAGCAATGGGCACCCAATGGTCACGAAGTGTCATCAATGGACACCCAATGTCATCCAATAGACACCATGGGTCATCAATGGGCACCCAACATCATGCAATGGTCACCATGGGTCATCACTGGGCACCCAATGGTCACCATGGGTCATCAACACCCAACAAACGGTCAACACAGGTCATCAATGGGCACCCAATGGTCATCATGGGTCAGCAATGGGCACCCAATGTCATCCAATGGGCACCATGGGTCATCAATGGGCACCGAATGGGCTCCACGGGTCAGCAATGGGCACCCAAGGGTCACCACGGGTCATCCATGGGCACCCAACGTCATCCAATAGACACCATGGGTCATCAATGGTCACCCAATGTCATCCAATGGCCACCACGGGTCATCAGTGGGCACCCTATGGTCACGAAGTGTCATCAATGGACACCCAATGTCATCCAATAGACACCATGGGTCATCAATGGGCACCCAATGTCATCCAATGGTCACCACGGGTCAGCAATGGGCACCCAATGGTCATCATGGGTCATCAATGGGCACCCAATGTCATCCAATAGACACCATGGGTCATCAATGGGCACCCAATGGTCATCATGGGTCATCAATGGGCACCCAATGCCATCCAATGGTCACCACGGGTCAGCAATGGGCACCCAATGGTCATCATGGGTCATCAATGGGCACCCAATGTCATCCAATGGCCACCACGGGTCATCAATGGGCACCTAACGTCATCCAATGGCCACCACGGGTCAGCAATGGGCACCCAATGGTCACGAAGGGTCATCAATGGACACCCAATGTCATCCAATAAACACCATGGGTCATCAATGGGCACCCAATGTCATCCAATGGGCACCACGGGTCATCAGTGGGCACCCTATGGTCATCATGGGTCATCAATGGGCACCCAATGTCATCCAATGGCCACCACGGGTCATCAATGGGCACCCAATGTCATCCAATGGTCACCATGGGTCATCAATGGGCACCCAAGAGTCACCATGGGTCATCAACACCCAACAAACGGCCAACACAGGTCATCAATGGGCACCCAATGGTCATTATGGGTCAGCAATGGGCACCCAATATCATCCAATGGTCACCACGGGTCAGCAATGGGCACCCAATGGTCATCACGGGTCATCAATGGGCACCCAATGGTCACGAAGGGTCATCAATGGGCACCCAATGGTCACAAAGGGTCATCAATGCACACCCAATGTCATCCAATGGTCACCACGGGTCAGCAATGGGCACCCAAGGGTCACCACGGGTCAGCAATGGGTACCCAATGGTCACGAAGGGTCATCAATGGACACCCAATGTCATCCAATAGACACCATGGGTCATCAATGGGCACCCAATGTCATCCAATGGTCACCACGGGTCATCAGTGGGCACCCTATGGTCATCATGGGTCATCAGTGGGCACACAATGTCATCCAATGGTCACCATGGGTCATCAAGGGGCACCCAAGGGTCACCACGGGTCATCAATGGGCACCCAATGGTCATCATGGGTCATCAGTGGGCACCCAGTGGGCACCACGGGTCAGCAATGGGCACCCAGTGGGTACCACGGGTCAGCAATGGGCACCCAATGTCATCCAATGGGCACCATGGGCCATCAACAGCCAATGAACGGTCACCACGGGTCATCAATGGGCACCCAATGTCATCCAATGGGCACCATGGGCCATCAACAGCCAATGAACGGCCACCACGGGTCATAAACGGGCACCCAGTGTCATCCAATGGGCACCATGGGCCATCAACAGCCAATGAACGGCCACCACGGGTCATCAATGGGCACCCAATGGTCACCACGGGTCATCAATGGGCACCCAATGGACATCATGGATCATCAATGGGCACCCAACATCATTCAATAGTCACCACAGGTCATCAATGGGCACCCAATGGTCACCATGGGTCATCAATGGGAACCCAATGTCATCCTATCATCACCATGGGTCATCAATGGGCACCCAATGGGCACCACAGGTTATCAACACCCAACGAACGGCCAACATGGGTCATCAATGGGCACCCAATGTCATCCAATGGTCACCATGGGTCATCAGTGGGCACCCAATCGTCACCACAGGTCATCAATGGGCACCCAATGGTCATCATGGGTCATCAATGGGCACCCAATCGTCACCACAGGTCATCAATGGGCACCCAATGGTCATCATGGGTCATCAATGGGCACCCAATGGTCATCATAGGTCATCAATGGGCACCCAATGGTCAACAGGGCTCATCTACAGCCAATGAACAGCCAACATGGGTCATTAATGGGCACCCAATGGTCATCATGGGTCAGCAATGGGCACCCAATGGTCAACATGGGTCATCAACAGCCAACGGTGTTGGGTGGAGCCTGGGTTGGGTGGTGGGGGGGTTTGTCACCCATGGGTGGGGGGGTTTGTCACCCATGTGTGTGGGTTTGGCACCCATGGGTGCTCTCCATGTGTCCACCCTCCAAAACGCATCTGAGAACCCTGGTGAGACCCATAAGCCACATTGGGAGCCACTTGGGGTGGCCACCCATGGGTGGGGGGGTTTGTCACCCATGGGTGGGGGTGTCACCCATGGGTGGGGGGTGTCACCCATGGGTGGGGGTTTGTCACCCATGGGTGAGGGGTTTAGCACCCATGGTTGGGCGTTGGCACCCATGGGGGTTGGTATCACCCATGGGTGGGTGTTTAGCACCCATGGGGGTTGGTATCACCCATAGGTGGGGGTTTGTCACCCATGGGTGAGGGGTTGGCACCCATGGGTGCTCTCCATGTGTCCACCCACCAAAACGCATCTGAGAACCCTGGTGAGACCCATAAGCCACGTTGGGAGCCACTTGGGGTGGCCACCCATGGGTGGGGGGGTTTGTCACCCATGGGTGGGGGTGGCACCCATGGGTGGGGGTGTCACCCATGGGTGGGGGGGGGCACCCATGGGTATTGGTTTGGCACCCATGGTTGGGGGTTGGCACCCATGGGGGTTGGTATCACCCATGGGTGGGTGTTTAGCACCCATGGGGGTTTGTCACCCATGGGTATGGGTTTGGCACCCATGGGTGCTCTCCATGTGTCCACCCTCCAAAACGCATCTGAGAACCCTGGTGAGACCCATAAGCCACATTGGGAGCCACTTGGGGTGGCCACCCATGGGTGGGGGAGTTTGTCACCCATGGGTGGGGGGTGTCACCCATGGGTGGGGGGTGTCACCCATGGGTGGGGGTGGCACCTTCTCCACGTTGCTCCAGAACTGCTTGACCTCCTTGGCGATGGCCGAGGCCACGCGGCGCAGCTTGGCCTGCTCCTCCCGCTTGGCGCGCTCCTCCTTCTGCCGCTGCTCCTCGTGGTGCCGCATCACCATCCGCACCACCTGCGGGGACACGGGGACGTTGGGGACATCTGGGGACGTGGGGACATCAGGGGACACGGGGACATCGGGGGACATTGGGGGATATGAGGACATTGGGGGACATGGGGACATTGGGGGACATGGGGACACCGCTGCTCCTCGTGGTGCCGCATCACCATCCGCACCACCTGCGGGGACACGGGGACGCTGGGGACATGGGGACATCGGGGGACGTGGGGACATCAGGGGACACGGGGACATCGGGGGACATTGGGGGATATGGGGACATTGGGGGACATGGGGACATTGGGGGATATGGGGACATTGGGGGACATTGGGGGACATTGAGGGACATGGGGACATCAGGGGACACTGAGGGACATGGGGACATTGGGGGACATTGGGGGAAATTGGGAGATATGGGGACATTGGGGGACATGGGGACATTGGGGGATATGGGGACATTGGGGACATCGGGGGACATGGGGGGACATGGGGGACATGGGGACATTGAGGGACATGGGGACATCAGGGGATATGGGGGGCATGGGGACATTGGGGGACATGGGGACATTGGGGGATATGGGGACACCGCTGCTCCTGGTGGTGCCGCATCACCATCCGCACCACCTGCGGGGACACGGGGACGCTGGGGACATGGGGACATCGGGGGACGTGGGGACATCGGGGGACATGGGGACATCGGGGGACATGGGGACATCAGGGGACACGGGGACATCGGGGGACATTGGGGGATATGAGGACATTGGGGGACATGGGGACATTGGGGGACATGGGGACACCGCTGCTCCTCGTGGTGCCGCATCACCATCAGCACCACCTGCGGGGACACGGGGACGCTGGGGACATCGGGGGACGTGGGGGGATATGGGGACATTGGGGGACATTGGGGGACATTGGGGGATATGGGGACATTGGGGGACATGGGGGGACATAGGGACATTGGGGGATATGGGGACATTGGGGGATATGGGGACATCGGGGGACATGGGGACATTGGGGGATATGGGGACATTGGGGACATGGGGACATTCGGGGATATGGGGACATTGGGGGACATTGGGGGACATTGAGGGACATGGGGACATCAGGGGACACTGAGGGACATGGGGACATTGGGGGACATTGGGGGAAATTGGGAGATATGGGGACATTGGGGGACATGGGGACATTGGGGGACATGGGGACATTGGGGGACATGGGGACATTGGGGGATATGGGGACATTGGGGACATCGGGGGACATGGGGGGACATGGGGGACATGGGGACATTGAGGGACATGGGGACATCGGGGGCCATGGGGACATGGGGGGACACGGGGACATTGGGGACATTGGGGCACATGGGGACATTGGGGCACATGGGGACATTGGGGGACATGGGGACATCAGGGGACATGGGGACATCAGGGGACATGGGGACATCAGGGGACATTGAGGGACATGGGGACATCAGGGGACATGGGGACATTGGGGGACATGGGGACATCAGGGGACACTGAGGGACATGGGGACGTTGGGGGACATGGGGACATTGGGGGACATGGGGACATCAGGGGAAATGGGGACATCGGGGGACATGGGGACATTGGGGGACATGGGGACATTGGGGGATATGGGGACATTGGGGGACATGGGGACATTGGGGGACATGGGGACATCAGGCGACATTGGGGGACATGGGGACATTGGGGGATATGGGGACATCGGGGGACGTGGGGACATTGGGGGACATGGGGACATTGGGGGACATGGGGACATCAGGCGACATTGGGGGACATGGGGACATCGGGGGACGTGGGGACATTGGGGGACATGGGGACATTGGGGGACATGGGGACACTGGGGGATATGGGGACATCAGGGGACATGGGGACATCAGGGGACATTGAGGGACATGGGGACATCAGGGGACATGGGGACATTGGGGGACATGGGGACATCAGGGGACACTGAGGGACATGGGGACATTGGGGGACATGGGGACATTGGGGGACATGGGGACATTGAGGGACATGGGGACATTGGGGACATGGGGGGACATGGGGACATCGGGGGACATTGGGGGACATGGGGACATCAGGGGAAATGGGGACATCGGGGGACATGGGGACATTGGGGGACATGGGGACATTGGGGGACATGGGGACATTGGGGGACATGGGGACATCGGGGGACGTGGGGACATTGGGGGACATGGGGACATTGGGGGACATGGGGACATGGGGGATATGGGGACATCAGGGGACGTGGGGACATTGGGGGACATGGGGACATTGGGGGACATGGGGACACTGGGGGATATGGGGACATCAGGGGACATGGGGACACTGAGGGACATGGGGACATCAGGGGACACTGAGGGACATGGGGACATTGGGGGACATTGGGGGATATGGGGACATCAGGGGACATTGAGGGACATGGGGACATTGGGGGATATGGGGACATCAGGGGACATTGAGGGACATGGGGACATTGGGGGACATGGGAACATTGGGGGACATGGGGACATTGGGGGACATGGGGACATTGGGGGATATGGGGACATTGGGGGACATGGGGACATTGGGGGATATGGGGACATTGGGGGACATGGGGACATTGAGGGACATGGGGACATTGGGGGACATGGGAACATTGGGGGACATGGGGACATTGGGGGATATGGGGACATTGGGGGATATGGGGACATCAGGGGACACTGAGGGACATGGGGACATCGGGGGACATGGGGACATCGGGGGACATGGGGACATTGGGGGACATGGGGACACCGCAGCTCCTGGTGGTGCCGCATCAGCATCCGCACCACCTGAGGGGACATGGGGACATTGGCGACATGGGGACATCGGGGGACATGGGGGGACATTGGGGACATCGGGGGACATGGGGACATTGAGGGACATGGGGACATCAGGGGACATTGGGGGACATGGGGACATTGAGGGATATGGGGACATCAGGGGACACTGAGGGACATGGGGACATCAGGGGACATGGGGGACATGGGGACATCGGGGGACATGGGGACATTGGGGGACATGGGGGGACATCAGGGGACATGGGGACATTGGGGGACATGGGGACATCAGGGGACATTGGGGGACATGTGGACATTGGGGGACATGGGGACATTGGGGGACATGGGGACATTGGGGGACATGGGGACATTGGGGGACATGGGGACACCGCAGCTCCTGGTGGTGCCGCATCAGCATCCGCACCACCTGAGGGGACATCGGGGACATCGGGGGACGTGGGGACATTGAGCCTGTCAGTGGGTGGAGCCCCCTGGGTGGGTGGAGCCTGTCAGTGGGCGGAGCCCCAGGGGGCAGGGGAGGCCCAGTGGGTGGGCAGAGCCTGTGAGTGTGTGGAGCCAGGGGGGCGGAGCCTGTCAGGGGTTGGAGGCCCATGGGTGGGTGGAGTCTATCAGTGGGCGGAGCCTGGGGGACAGAGCCTGCCAGTGGGCAGAGCCTTGTTGGTGGGTGGAGCCTGTCAGTGGGTGGAGTCTGTCTGTGGGTGGAGCCCCATGGGTAGGCAGAGCCTGTCAGTGGGCAGATCCCCATTGGTGCGTGGAGCCTGTCAGTGGGCGGAGCTGGGGGGGGGGGGGGGGGGCGGGGCGGAGCCTGTCAGTGGGCGGAGCCTGTGAGTGAGGAGGAGCCCCATGGGTGAGTGAAGCCTGTCAGTGGGTGGAGCCTGCCAGTGGGCGGACCTCCATGGGTGGGTGGAGCCCCATGGGGGGGTGGAGCCTGTCAGTGGGCAGAGCCTGTCGGTGGGCGGAGCCCATCACAGGGCAGGGCCCGTCAGTGGTCGGAGCCTGTCAGTGGGCGGAGCCCCATGGGTGGGCAAAGCCTGTCAGTGGGTGGAGCCTGTCAGAGGGCGGAGACACATGGGTGGGTGTAGCCCCATGGGTGGGTGGAGCCTGTCAGTGGGTGGGGCTTGTTAGTGGGCAGAGCCCCATGGGTGGGTGGAGCCTGTCAGTGGGTGGGGCTTGTAAGTGGGCTGAGCCCCATGGGTGGGTGGAGCCCCTTGGGTGGGCGGAGCCTGTCAGTGGGCGGAGCCCCCTGGGTGGGCGGAGCCCTATGGGTGGGCGGAGCCCCATGGGTGGGTGGAGCCTGTCAGTGGGTGGGGCTTGTAAGTGGGCTGAGCCCCATGGGTGGGTGGAGCCCCATGGGTGGGCGGAGCCACATGAGTGGGCGGAGCACTGTGGGTGGGTGGAGCCCCATGGGAGGGCGGAGCCCCTTGGGTGGGTGGAGCCACTTGGGTGGGCGGAGCCCCTTGGGTGGGCAGAGCCTGTCAGTGGGTGGAGCTTTTCAGTGGGTAGAGCCCCATGGGAGGGTGGAGCCACATGAGTGGGCGGAGCCCCATGGGTGGGCGGAGCCCCGTGGGTGGGCGGAGCCCTGTGGGTGGGCGGAGCACCATGGTTGGGCGGAGCCTGTCAGTGGGTGGGGCTTGTTAGTGGGTGGAGCCCCATGGGTGGGCAGAACCACTTGGGTGGGCGGAGCCCCTTGGGTGGGCGGAGCCTGTCAGTGGGTGGAGCTTTTCAGTGGGTGGAGCCCCATGGGTGGGTGGAGCCCCATGGGTGGGCGGAGCCCCATGGGTGGGCGGAGCCCCATGGGAGGTCAGAGCCCCATGGGAGGTCAGAGCCCCGTGAGTGGGCGGAGCCCCGTGGGTGGGTGGAGCCCCATGGGTGGGTGGAGCCTGCCAGTGGGCGGAGCGCCATGGGTGGATGGAGCCCCATGGGAGGTCAGAGCCCCTTGAGTGGGCGGAGCCCCGTGGGTGGGCGGAGCCCCGTGGGTGGGCGGAGCCCCGTGGGTGGGCGGAGCCTGTCAGTGGGCAGAGCCTGTCAGTGGGCGGAGCCCCATGGTTGGGTGGAGCCTGTCAGTGGGTGGGGCTTGTTAGTGGGCGGAGCCCCATGGGTGGGCGGAGCCCCTTGGGTGGGCGGAGCCCCATGGGTGGGTGGAGCCCGGTGGGGAGCGGAGCCCCATGGGTGGGTGGAGCCCCATGGGTGTGCGGAGCCCCATGGGTGGGCGGAGCCCCATGGGTGGGTGGAGCCCCATGGGTTGGTGGAGCCCCATGGGTGGGCGGAGCCCCGCGGGTGTGGTGGAGCCCCGTGGGTGGGCGGAGCCTGTCAGTGGGCGGAGCCCCATGAGTGGGCGGAGCCGGGGGGGGGGGGGGGGGGGGGGGGGGCGGGGAGTGTGTGGAGTCCCCCGGAGGGCAGGCAGACTTCCCGGGGGGGGGGGGGGGGGGGGCGGAGCCTGCTGGTGGGCGGAGCCCCGCGCGGTGGGCGTGTACCTTCCTGGCCACGCCCCTCTTCCAGCGGCGCTCCTGGGCGAAGTCCTGGGCCAGCCACTGCATCTCCTCGCACAGGTAGTCCCAGTGCACCTTGGGCCGCGCCGGCTCGGGCACCTTGGGCAGGCGCCGCAGCGACCAGAAGCCCTCGCGCTTCATCTCGGCCACGCGGTGCTCCACCTCGGCCTCCTGCGGCGGGAAACGGCTCGCGGCGGCCCAAAAACGGCGCTTTTCCGCCCAAAAACGGCGCTTTTCGGCCCAAAAATGGGGCTTTTCGGCCCAAAAATGGCTTGGTCAGGGCCAAAAATGGCTCTTTTCGGCTCAAAAACGGCTCTTTTCGGCCCAAAAATGGTGCCTTTTAGCCCAAAAACGCTTCTTTTGGCCCAAAAATGGCTCTTTTCAGCCCAAAAATGGGGCTTTTCGGGCCAAAAATGGCTGTTTTCGGCCCAAAAATGGCTCGTTTGGGGCCAAAAACGGCTCTTTTCGGCCAAAAAATGGCTCTTTTCAGCCCAAAAATGGTTCTTTTCAACTCAAAAATGGCTCGTTTGGGGCCAAAAATGGCTCTTTTCGACCCAAATATGGCTCTTTCGGCCCAAAAATGGTGCTTTTTGGCCCAAAAATGGTGCTTTTCGGCCCAAAAATGGCTTGTGTGGGGCCAAAAATGGCTCTTTTTGGCTCAAAAACAGCTCTTTTCGGCCCAAAAATGGTGCTTTTCGGCCCAAAAATGGCTTGGTCAGGGCCAAAAATGGCTCTTTTCGGCCCAAAAATGGCTTGTGAGGGGCCAAAAATGGCTCGTTTGGGGCCAAAAATGGCTTGTTTTGGGCCAGAAACGGCTTGGTCGGGACCAAAAATGGCTCTTTTTGACCCAAAAACGCTTCTTTTGGCCCAAAAATGGTGGTTTTCGGCCCAAAAATGGTGCTTTTCGGCCCAAAAATGGCTCTTTTTGGCCCAAAAATGGCTTGCTTTGGGCCAAAAACAGCCAGTTTGGGGCCAAAAATGGCTCTTTCGGCCCAAAAATGGTGCTTTTCGGCCCAAAAAGGGCTTGTTTGGGGCCAGAAATGGCTTGTTTGGGGCCAAAAATGGCTCTTTTCGGCCCAAAAATGGTGCTTTTCGGCCCAAAAATGGCTTGTGTGGGGCCAAAAATGGCTCGTTTTGGGCCAGAAATGGCTTGGTCGGGGCCAAAAACAGCCAGTTTGGGGCCAAAAATGGCTCTTTTCGGCTCAAAAATGGCTCTTTTCAGCCCAAAAACGCTTCTTTTGGCCCAAAAATGGGGCTTTTCAGCCCAAAAATGGCTTGGTCAGGGCCAAAAATGGCTCTTTTCGGCCCAAAAATGGTGCTTTTCGGCCCAAAAATGGTGCTTTTCGGCCCAAAAATGGCTCGTTTGGGGTCAAAAATGGCTCGCTTTGGGCCAGAAATGGCTTGGTTGGGGCCAAAAATGGCTCTTTTTGGCCCAAAAATGGCTTGCTTTGGGCCAAAAACAGCCAGTTTGGGGCCAAAAATGGCTCTTTTCAGCCCAAAAATGGGGCTTTTCGGCCCAAAAATGGCTCGTTTGGAGCCAAAAATGGCGCTTTTCAGCCCAAAAATGGCTCTTTTCGGCCCAAAAACGGCTCTTTTCGGCCCAAAAATGGTGATTTTCAGCCCAAAAATGGCTGTTTTCGGCCCAAAAATGGCTTGGACGGGGCCAAAAATGGCTCTTTTTGGCCCAAAACTGGCTCTTTTTGGCTCAAAAACGGCTCTTTTCGGCCCAAAAATGGCTCGGTTTAGCCCAAAAATGGCTCTTTTTGTCCCAAAAATGGCTCTTTTCGGCCCAAAAATGGCTCTTTTCGGCCCACAAATGGCTCAGATCGGGCCAGAAACAGCTCGGTTTGGACCCAGCCCCACAGTGACCCCCCAGTGCCCCCCAAGTCCCCCCATAACCCCAACCCCCCAGTGCCCCCCAATGACCCCACTGCCCCCAATGACCCCCCAAGTCCCCCCAGTGCCCCCAACCCCCCCATTGCCCCCCAATGCCCCCAGTGCCCCCCAAGTCCCCCCAGTGCCCCCAATGACCTCACTGCCCACCAATGCCCCCATTGTCCCCCAATGACCCCCCATAGCCCCCCAAGTCCCCCCATTGCCCCCCAATGCCCCCAGTGCCCCCCAAGTCCCCCAGTGCCCCCCAAGTCCCCCCATTGCCCCCAATGACCCCCCAGAGCCCCCAATGACCCCCAGTGACCCCAGTGCCCCCCAATGACCCCCCAGTGCCCCCCAATACCCCCCAGTGTCCCCCAAGTCCCCCCAATGCCCCCCAATGTTCCCAGTGCCCCCGAATGACCCCCCAGTGCCCCCCAAACCCCCCATTGCCCCCCAACCCCCCCAGTGCCCCCCAAGTCCCCCAGTGCCCCCCAAGTCCCCCCAATTACCCCAGTGCCCCCCAAGTCCCCCCATTGTCCCCCAATGACCCCCCAGTGCCCCCCAATGACCCCAGTGCCCCCCAAACCCCCCATTGCCCCCCAACCCCCCCAGTGCCCCCAATGACCCCCCATAGCCCCCCAAGTCCCCAGTGCCCCCCAATGACCCCAGTCCCCCCCACTGCCCCCCCATAGCCCCCCAAGTCCCCCCAGTGCCCCCCAGAGCCCCAAATGCCCCCCAATCCCCCCAGTGCCCCCCAATGACCCCCCAGTGTCCCCCAGAGCCCCCATTGTCCCCAACCCCCCCAATGACCCCAATGCCCCCCAATGACCTCATTGCCCCCCAAGTCCCCCCAGTGCCCCCCAAGTCCCCCCAGTGTCCCCCAAGTCCCCCCATAGCCCCCCAATGCCCCCAGTGCCCCCCAATGACCCCCCATAGCCCCCCAATGCCCCCAGTGCCCCCCAATGTTCCCAGTGCCCCCCAAGTCCCCCCAGTGCCCCCCAATGACCCCCCATAGCCCCCCAAGTCCCCCCATTGTCCCCCAATGACCCCCCAGTGCCCCCCAAGTCCCTCCAATGACCCCAGTGCCCCCCAACCCCCCCATTGCCCCCCAATGTTCCCAGTGCCCCCCAATGAACCCCCCAGTGCCCCCCAACCCCCCCAGTGCCCCCAAGTCCCCCCAGTGTCCCCAACCCCTCCAATGACCCCAATCCCCCCCAACCCCCATAGCCCCCCAATGACCCCCCAGTGCCCCCCAAGTCCCCCCAGTGCCCAAGTTCCCCCCAACCCCCCCAGTGCCCCCCAATGACCCCATAGCCCCCCAAGTCCCCCAGTGCCCCCCAATGACCCCCCAGTGCCCCCCAAGTCCCCCCAGTGCCCCCCAAGTTCCCCCCAACCCCCCCAGTGCCCCCCAATGACCCCATAGCCCCCCAAGTCCCCCAGTGCCCCCCAATGACCCCATTGTCCCCAACCCCCCCAGTGTCCCCCAATGACCCCATTGTCCCCAACCCCCCCAGTGCCCCTAGTGTCCCCCAATGACCCCCCAGTGCCCCCCAATGACCCCATAGCCCCCCAAGTCCCCCAGTGCCCCCCAATGACCCCATTGTCCCCAACCCCCCCAGTGCCCCTAGTGTCCCCCAATGACCCCCCAGTGCCCCTAGTGTCCCCCAATGACCCCCAGTGCCCCCCAACCCCCCCTAGTGCCCCCCAATGACCCCACTGCCCCCCGAGTCCCCCCATAGCCCCCCAATGACCCCCCAAATCCCCCGGTGCCCCCCAACTCACATGCTTGGCCTGCTCGGCGATCTCGGCCTGGGCCCGATCCCAGGGGTTTGGGGGTTCGGGGGGGCCGGGGGGCCCGTCGGGGCGGGGGGGGCCCGGGGAGGACGCCGGGGGGGACACGGAGCCGGGGGACCCCGAGG